>NC_051163.1:17774682-17876210 GCF_013339745.2 Dermacentor silvarum
CCGTGGTGGTGTTGTATTGGCCTGTTTGGACATGAAGACCGAGGATTCGCATGTGGTTCACTTGCGGTAAAGCCGTGCCATTTACGTAGACTTGGATGGTCGGTAAAGGGGGGTGTTTGATCTTGCGGCGGTCGGGAGGTCTAAGCAGCAAGAGTTCAGATTTGCTCTCCGAACATTTGAGGCCTGCCTGCGTTGCGTGGTGAACGACGGCGTCGGCGGCACGTTGAAGGGTCTCTTCAATCTGGCCATCCGAGCCCGATGCCGTCCACAGTGTAATATCGTCGGCATAGATGGTGTGGCGTAAGCCGGGGATCTCGTCGAGTGAGGCAGGAAGTGTACTCATGACCAGATTGAAAAGAAATGGGGAGAGGACTGCCCCTTGAGGGGTGCCTCTATCCCCGAGGTTCATTCTTGCGGACGTGAGGCCGCCGGCCAGTGAGAGCTCTACCGTTCGGTTTGAAAGGAATTCACATACGTAATTGTACGTGCGCTCGCCCGGATGTATGGCGGCAAGGTTCGAGGCAATAGCCGCGTGTTGCACCGTATCGAAGGCCTTGTGGAGGTCGATGCCGAGCAGGGCGCGGGTTCCCGCGTGAGGCGGTGTCCGAAGTATGTCGTGATGTATTTGAACGAGTGCGTCTTGCGTGGAAAGATGGGCACGGAACCCCAGCATCGTCGGTGGAAACAGGTCGTTCTCTTCCGCGTAAGTTTGCAGTCTGGCGAGGACTACGTGTTCGATCAATTTGCCGAGGCACGAGGTGAGCGAGATGGGACGTAAGTTGGCGATATCCATCTTTTTGCCCGGTTTCGGGATGAACACGAGTTTCGCGTGTTTCCATTCTTGAGGTAGTTTGCCCGAATGCCAGCACTCGTTTGCATATTGCGTGAGTGCGACAACCGATTTGTTGTCGAGGTTTCTTAGTACTTTGTTTGTAACGCCGTCGGGACCGGGCGCCGAGGTCGTGTGAAGTTTGAGAAGAGCCGCATACATTTCGGCCTCCGTAAAATCGGCGTCAAGCGTGGGGTTTGGATCGCCATTGTAAGGGGGCAACGGTGGTGGCGGTGTATTCGGTGGGGCAAGGCCCACGTAGCGGTCGGCTAGCTCGTCGAGTAAGTCGGCGTCCGTTCCCGGGTAGTTGTGCAGGAGCTGTTGCAGCTGTTTCTGGGCTGACGACATTGAAGTGCCGGGATCGAGCAAGTGACGCAGAAGATGCCAAGTTTTCTTGCTGTTCATCTGCCCGTTCAGGCCGTCGCACAACTGGCCCCACTGTTGCCGCGCGAGGGCGTGACTGTGGCTTTCGATATCGCGTGCGAGCGCCTCGATGCGGCGGCGCAGCTTCCTGTTGTATCGTTGCCGTCGCCACCTGCGGAGGAGGCTCGCATGCGCATCCCACATGTGCAGAAGACGAGAGTCAGTCGTAGGCGAATCGGTGGCGGTCGCTTCTATCTCGCGCGTCGTGATGTTCACGTGCTCGTGCAAAGAAGAGATCCAGTCGCGGAGGTCGGTAATGGCGTCCGGGGCTTGCTCTTCGCGCAGCTTGCGGAACTTGGGCCATTCCGTGATGCGTGCCGTAGGCTTGGGCTTCTTGCAGACGAATGTCTGCACTGTGGTCGCAAGGATGTAGTGATCGCTGCCCGCAAGTAGGCCCGTATTCTCCCAGGACGCTCGCGTCACGTTCTTGCAAAACGTGAGGTCTGGCGAGGTGTCGCGGCATACGCTGTTGCCTATTCGGGTGGGCGGCTGTTGCGGGTCGTTTAGCAAAGTAAGGCGCAGATCCTGCACGAGGGACCATAGCTTTTTGCCTCGGGGGTTTGTGTGCATGTAGCCCCAGTCAGGGTGGCGTGCGTTGAAATCGCCGAGCACGAGCAGTTGTGCGTCGCCGGCGAGTGCTAGTGTTTTGCGAAAAAGATGAGAGAAATTTTCTACGGCTGCTCGCGGGGAACAATAAACGTTCAGAACGAATAGCGACCGGTCCATGCGTTTTCGTGGTAGGATTTCGACGAGTGTGTGTGGGATTTCTGTGTATTCTATATCGTGCTGTGTGGCCGTGAGGTTGTTGTGTACAAGCGTGGAAGTGCAAGGGGAGCCGTGCGGGTCAAGCTGCTGGTAGGCCGCGTAGCTAGGAAGGGTGGCTGGGGCGGACGTTTCTTGCAACGCGATGACGTCCGGAATTGATTTAGTGTTTGCCTGCGGATCGTTTTGTAATTTCTTTATGAGTTGCTGCAGATGGCTCCGTTTTTTGCGGTACCCCCTGCAGTTCCACTGCCATACGATCAGATTTGTACGAGCCATGATTAATTCATGGGAGTGGCCCCTTGCGGCGTGGAGGGGCGACTGCGCGATGAGGAGCGGTGGCGTCCAAGATGCTTATGAACGCTAGCGAGCGCATTTTCTGTGTGTTGCTTCAGAGTGTTGTACGAAGCGTGCGTGTTGCCGATTGCCTGCTCTAGATTTGCGAAGCGGGCATCTATGGCTTGTTGCATGGTATTGAGACGGGTCTCGAATTTCGCATCCAAGGCGTTAAAGCGGGATTCGAGCTTTGCGTCGCTGGCTTGAAATGCCTCAGCTACGGCTTTCGTGACTGCCCCTGTAATGGATGCGTCTATTTGAAGCGACTCAGTTGAAGTGGTGGCTTTACGCTTTCCCGCAGCGGCGGCTTGCGGCTGCTGCTGCTGTGGGACGGTGGTTGTTACGGGCGGTTGGTTGAAGGCCCTATTCAATTTGGAGTCGAGCGACTGTATGTGCTGAGTGAGGTTTTCTATTTGGGATAGGAGTGTTGAGATTTGGGACTGCTGCGAGGACAATCGGGCCTTAAGAGAGGTATTCTCTCTGTCCAGCTCCCTCACCTGTGTGTCTTGCGACGGGTCCTGTGACGACGACTTCAGCGAGGACGGGGGTCCTTGGGCCCAGGCAACCTTCGTGGGGCCGGACGACGACTGCGACGAGCCCTTGGTCGAATCCAAGGAACAGTCGACCGATGTCGAAGCGCCCCGGGAGGACGAGGCCAAGAAGTAGCGGATGGTTGACGGGGTCCTCGAGCGGGACCTCGAGCGGGACGGAGATCTGTTGCAGGAGCGGGATCTCGAGCGACTGGCCCGTTCTTGCTGCGGTGGTTGGCCGAGAGGCGGGAAAGACTGATCGCGGGGCGGCGAGCGGCCGGTTCGTAGGATCGACGGTCGTCGAGGCGATTTAGACCGGTTTGAGTTTGGCCCGGATGGCGTTGGCTTCTTCACGAAGCGATATTTACAGTTGGAACTGTTTGTGGTGTGTCCGCCGTTGCAAACAATGCAGCGGGCCTGGCATGTCGGCTGGGCGTCTTGCGGGGCCGGCGGGTGGTCTTCGCCGCAACGGGAACAGCGGTTGCGTCTGGGATGAGGGCACACGTCGGTTCGGTGGCCCACCTTGCGACAATTGAAGCAGGCTTCCACCTTCCGATAGAAAGGGTAGAGGCGTATGTGCACACCGTGGTAAAATATCCATCGGGGTAGATGATCCCCGAGCATCGTGACGAGTATGTGACTGGTCCGTCCCATACGGCGGCCGCCCACCACGGGCATATTCGGGTTGCTCTCCTGTAGGTCTTGCAGGATTTCTTCATCAGAAAAATTGTCGAATGCATGGAACATGATCCCACGAAACGCATCGTCTGGCGGCGGGGCGTAAATGTGAATTTCGATGGCCTGGTCCCCGAATTTTAGGGACGTAACTTGGAGGTACGTCTTTGCTCGAGCTGAGTCTTGCACGCTTAGAGTGAATGTATTGTTGGTAGGGTGGACCCTCACTTGGTCGCGGGACGCCGGCGGCTGGTCCGGTAGCGACGCTGCCTTGAGTAGGGCTTCGTATAGTTGCCAGGGCGGCAGCTTCGTGAGGTCGATTGGGGCTTTGGGCCGTCCCACGATGTGGATGGCGTCGGCCGGCATCCTGGGTAAGGGGCCGCGTCGTCGCTGGGGCGGCGGTCGTGGCTTCGGATCGTTGCGAGGTGGCCGCGTTTGCTCGGCGTCCTTCGGGTCCGGCGTGGCTTGGCGAAGCTCGAGCCTTCGCTTCTCCTGGGCACGAAAACCGGGCGGCGGCTGCCAAGAGTCGTCCTCCCATTCGTCGGTCGAGATCGTGTTTCCTTCTACTACGCACTTCATGTCGGTGGGCGGCCGGGTGCGGTAGGAAAGGCGGGCGGCCGCGAGAGAACGCGCGGCCGCGCTGAGCCTAGGCGCGCAACTGCGCTAGGCCCAACCGTCGGGCGAGAAAATGTGGTCGAGGGAAAAAGAAACTCTCACTTGAGAATGGCCGTCAGAAAGCACGTGAAATTGGTATCCACGGGTTCGGAAACACTTCGCGCACCCACTCGTGCAAAAAGCATTTACCTAGAAGAACATTTACGGCGAGAAAGTCGGAAAATCACGGAGCTCGATGCGGATGCGTCCGTTGGCTCCGAGCGCCGGCAGCGTTCCCCTATCATTGTACAAGAAACCAAGCTACGCCGAAGAGTTCTCGGTTTCTCGCCGCAGCCACGAGTTCATGTGGCTCGGCGAGAAACCGCGAAGCAGTGATTCCTTCTTTTTCTGATGCCAATATGCCTTCGCGCTAGCAACGTCATATGTTTTATTGCGATAGCAATTATATGGACACTCAAAGAGGATTTCTGCCATCGGCGTCGTCGTCGCCGTCGCGGTGAGGTTCCGTACGACATCAACGGAGATGAAATCGTCGCCGCGCGCCGGACGCTGTATGTGCGAGTGAAAGGGCGCGAGGGACGCGCGCTTTCACGGGGAGCGAACGCACGTCGGAGAGCAAACGCGCGTTCTGCGCCGTGCTCCCTGAAGGGCTGCAGAATTAAGCGTCTCTTTGTTCCTTTACAATCACCATATAGAGCAAACGCGACTTCCTCCGTCGCGCGAAAGGCCGTGGGCGGGGGGGGGGGGGGGGCGACGTTTACCTGCGGCACCAAATGCGTATTTATGTAAAAACGTTGCGAGGCGAGAAGGTGGTAAAGACTTCCGACGCTGCTCGACGAGTTTCCCGTTCTGATCTCGTCGAAAACCTCCGAGCCGCGCCCAGAGGCCCTGGCAACAGTCACCAACGCCGCGCGCGTTCGGCGCGAACGCGGGCAAAACAGCGACGGCGTCGACAACAGTTCTGCGCGTTGCTGGTGCTGCTGCATGTCCAAGTTTATACAGCTGATAAAACTACTATCCTTACTCCGCCCACTATCGCAATTGATGCTTCGCCTTTCGGGTGAAACTGCGACATTTTTTTTTCTTGTTTACAAACATGAAGCTTGTCTATTGATCATGATTTTTTACTTTTAGAGCAAGCGCAGTTAGGGCTCATTCACACTTGCGATTAGGCGAGGTCGCGTGACCGATTGCGAATGGCGACCAGAAAGCTACTCAAGACGAACGATGTTCACACTGACAAATGCGACCGACGAGTCGCTAAACCAAAATGTCTCGCGCTATGCCCTTCACGTCTGCTTGCGATGTCATCGCCGCGTAGAATAAGCATCAGCGGACGTCGTGTTCCTTCGCATCTGATTGGTTCAGCTGTTCTGCGACTGCGCTCGCGCGACTGAAATATCGAGCAGTGAGCGACTGGCCCGAAACGGTCGAATTTCGAGAAAAGCGACCATTTGCGACTACTTGCGACTGGTCGCTGTGCGACTAACTTGGTCGCGCGACCTGGCCTAGTCGCAAGTGTGAATGGGCCCTTTATCCCGACGCCCGTCGTTGTCTGACGGCGCGGCCTACGCAGCAGCTGCGGATTTGTAATCACGTCGTAGGGAGTGATAAGGCCGTGGCTAGCGGACACGGGCGAAAAGGGAAGCATGCGATAAGAACAGGCTGGGCGTTATCGCGGTCGCCCTTCCCTTTAGTTACCTGGGCCCCCGGTTAAAAGTGGTAAGTTAAATTCTGGGATTTTACTTGCCAAACCCACAATCTGATTATGAGGCATGCGACAGCGGCCTAATTTCGTCCACTTGGGGTTCGTTAGCGTGCCCTCAATGCACGGTACACGAGCGTTTTAGCATTAAGTTTCCATCGAAATGCGGCCGCCGTGGCCGAGAAACGTACCCGGTTCCTCGCGCTGAGCACCCTGCAGTGTAGTTGGCGCGCGACCTCTGCGCCATCTACAAGTCAAACTCTGGGACTGCCAGCGCCAAGACACCAGCAAACCGGGAGAGGCGCTGTAGAAATCCGCCGTGCACGTGTTCTGCATATGACTGCCCAAGTTCGCGATCGATATCAGAAGCGCGAACAATAGTGAGCTTGAGCTTGTCAAAGCACAGTGTATAACGCTAAGACGAGCGATAAAAAGTAAGCCACTGCCGTTCGGAATGGCGCATCATTTTCATCACCTCTCTGCGGCGGTTGTCGGCCATATTGGGGAGAAAAATGAAATGGTGCCTATAGCCACTAAGCCACCACAGCGAGTATGGCTACCCCCTAGGAGTGTGGCGAATTCGGGTCTGTAGACTAGAATTTGCAGCGCTTGTAGTCTGCAGCCATTTTTTGCAGGCCACTGCATTACCTGCTGGAAAGAACGGCATTAATTACGCTTTGAATTCCATCCCCGCAATGCTGCCATGTATCGAATCCGAGACCTCTTGTTCCGCGGTAGAATTACGTTTATACTTTTGTTGTATTTTCTAGGAAATAAGTGCGGTCAGCGATTACTTCAGCAAGGGCTTCCTGGTTGTCACTTACCTTTTGGCGGTGTGCATGGTCGGGAATTTCGTCGGCTCCGGAATACGCGACCAAGTCATCTCTAGGCAAAGTTCTGTTCGGGTGAGTTGAGCCGAGTATCCTTTTTACCATATCGTCTAAGTCACCGAGTTGTATCATTACAAGTTATCGAGCGTGTGCAAAAGAGGAGTTCTAGGTAATAATGGCATATACTCTTGTCTTTGTTCAAGCTGAACCGTTCCGCACCTGCTTATGACGCGCGGAATTCTGTCAAATGGTGTCTGCCTTTTTGTCGCACCACATATTCCGACCAGTCGCCAGCATACCTTTTACCGAGGTACCGTAATATAGCAAGTGAAGATAATATTTCTGCGGAACCGATCTTCAAAGGCGTTACTGAATAACCAGGTTTACTAATTTAAAATGTTTGGTAATTATATTGTGACCTGTTTGACTAATCAATGTTGCAAATGTTTGCCAATACTCGTATTTATATAAATGCTGCATTTGATCGACTGAAGGCAGTACGCTACCGTGGAAGTGTCTACGTAGTATAATTGTTTTACTAATTAGCAATTACGATAGCAATTATTTGGGCACACCGGAGGAATTACCGCCGTCGCCGTGATGTTCCGTATAAAGTCAAAGTGCGAGAAGATCGCTGCCGCGCACCGTGTGCTGTAGGTGCGAGTGAAAGCGTGCGAGGGTGAGCCGGGAAGGATGGTGGATTAAAGCATGTTCTTGGGCTAGTCGGTTCATGGACTCAGCAAAATATTTAAACTGCGCGAAGAATAGAAGACGTGAACAGAAACATAGACGCACACACAAAGCGCGCAGACTACGACGGGCCAATCAGGTTAACGTCACTGAAGGATGGTGGGTTCATCTCGCGCGCGCAAGGGAGGAAAGCAGGGAAGAAGCGCGTCAACTTTCATCGCCCAAAAGGCAGCACGGAGAATGAGGTAAGGTGTCCGTTCTACTCCGGTCGCGGCTGCGTACGGCGCGGCTGAGCGCGGTCACGCAGGTCCTGTCTTGAAAGTTATTTGTGGGGGGTACAAAGTCTAGGCGCGCCGATGGCTGATGACGTCGTGTGCCGCTTAGCTCGCATCGAAGCGAGAGGTAACACGAGGGGCGATTTGCTCGCTGCGGCCACTCTTGCCCACGCCAACGTTCTGACAGCGCGTGTGCGTGGTCATCGAGTAAGATGCATTCATGTTTACTTGTGCGCGCGTGACACCATGCTTGTTAACTTAGTTAGAAATTGAATATTTGCCAGTTTTTACGGCCAATAAAACTATTACGCTTACTTCGTATAGCTATCTCCGAATTTGCTATCGCAATCGATGCTTCGTCTTTCGGGCGAAACTGCGACATATATTAATCTGATTTTCTCCGTCATCGTCTTCAAACAAATGCCGGTGTTGCTGTTCTGTCATTTGTGAGTACAGTGCACCTGTCCAAATTACGTGTCCGATTGCGCGCAAGGCGGTTTTCAAGCTGCAGAAAACGTACAGAGTGATAGTAAAATAGGCTATTATTGCGGAGATGGCTGGCCAGCAGCTTGGTGGCCTACGGGACAGCACAGTCTGAAAGACTAATGGATTGTGCACATGAATTGGCAGAATAAAGAAAAACAAGAAAACAGACAGAATTGCGATAAAAACCAGAAATATAAAAATTGCAAAGCATGGTCATCCCTAAGAAACTATACCCGTTAAAATGAAATTAGACAACAGAAGACATATACACCATATCACGCAAAATAACGATATGACTTCTTTGGAACCTATAGAAGCAGACATTTCTTGTATTCACGTCTTTGGGAGATGTGAACGAACTACACAGCATATCATGTTCGAAAAAAATTGCTTCTTCCTTTTCTGATGGCGCATTCAAATACAATTATAAGCGGCACTAGCGCATCAACGAATTGCTACTGTGTCATCGACTGTCGTGATTGAGTGGCCTCGGCCAGGATTTTTTGAAAGTTTATGAAACTAAAGTCTTCACTTTTAATCTTGGTTTCATGTGCAGGCGTATCAAGGCTTCCTGGACGAGGATAGCGTGTCGCCTTTCGCCAGAATTGCGTGCCTGTGCCTATTCGTGTAAGTTTTCGCATGGTTGATTGATCGAATTGGACTGGATTTAACGTCCCTAAAGCTACACTGGGACTATGAAGGACGTAGTAGTGTAGAGCTCTAGGTTAATTCCAACCACCTGGCATTCTTTAACGTGCACCTAAATCTAATGAAACGAGCGGTTTTGCATTTCGCACCAATCGAAATGCGGCGGTGATGCTGGGAATCGAACCGGCCACCTCATGCTGCGCAGCAAAACCCATAGGCACTGCGCCACAGCGGAGAATAGTTTTCGCCTGAAAAAGGCGTTAACCTGTCGCAGACGTGTAGACTGTAGACTGTCGTAGACTTCAGGCGATGCAGAATCGAACTCCTGAATCTTGAATTGTTTAAGTCCATCGCCTCATAAGATAACCTTGTGACGATTGTATTCACACTTTCAAACTTTTTGAAATGCGAAGCATTTCTTGCTGGCGGCTCTGTCCGTCCCTCCCGTGGCGTCCCACACCCCCACAGCGCATGCGCGTCTCCTCCCCCTCTCTCTCCTCTCCTACGCTTCCCCCCTTTATCTCCTCTAGGAATCCTCTACGGAGCGGCGCCCGCGTGCCACACCCCCACAGCGCATGCGCGTCCCCTCTCCTCTCTCTCCTCTCCTACGCTCCCCCCTTTCTCTCCTCTAGGAATCCGGAGCGGCGCGCACGACAGGTGGTGCGCGCCCGTGGCGCCCCCAGCTGCATACTCCGCTGGGGCGCCACGGTAGTTCCGCGGTATGAAAATGACGGAGCGCGCGCGCCTCATTCTCTCTCCTGTGCAGCGCCGCGATGAGCGCTCGGGCCGCTGCCGTGAAACCATCTTCCGCTCAAGCTAAGGGGGAGGAGGAAACAACTTTATTTTTTTTAATTTGCTTAGTGAGGGGTGGCTACCAGCTGGTGCCTTGTAACCACCTCCTCAGCTCTTTTGATCGCCCGAAGTTGAACCTCCAGGTTCGGGTTCATGAGTATCGCTTCCCACGCTTCAGGCGAGGGAGCGGCCAGGAGATCTGGGGGGGGGGGGGGGAGATCTTCTCTGCAGTCCCAGAGAATATGATTTAAGGAGGCTATGGACCCACATAATGAGCAGTGTGGGTCTGTCAAGTCAGGGTAAAAGTGTGCGTATATTTGTGGGCTGGGAAAGGAGTGCGTTTGGAGTCGGCGCCAGGTGACTTCTTGTCCCTTGGTGAGCTTGGGATGAGGTGGGGGTTTCTCCCCGCTGCTTCGCATCCACACATGGTTCCCTTTAGCGGGAGATGGAGTAATTTTTATTTTTTGTGTTCATTTGTTTCGTGCAGTTCCCGTTAACTTATCTTGCGCTCCCTGCATGGACCCCAAGACCAGAGTTTGTAATAAATAATGAAAGAAAGAAAAAAAGGAAGAAAGAAAGGAAGATGATGGCGGAGCGAAGCAGCGTCGTCGGCTTTACGTGATTTTGTCGCGGACTAGAAATGGTTCATAGTGTTACGTCTCAACCGGGACAAGCGCATATACTTGGACGTTACCCACGAGGCGGTCCATTCATCAGCACGCGCACCGACAGCGATCGGGCGTGTCATAGACTGTAACGGGTTAACAAAGGAGTTCGCGCCCAGTCAACAACAACCACGGCCATCGATGGAAACGGTAATTACCATGAAGATTACTACTAATACTGATCCTGACTAGAGGGACGTCACGCAAAGCCCGCTAATAGACGAAAGGGGTCGTCGTCCAAAACCGTGGGCACAGCTTCGAGCTAAGTTTCCCAGGTGGCCACGCATACTCAAGAATGCAGGCATGGGCGGGGGGCGACACTGGAGGCTGGCCCGGCGGAACAGTGCGTCAACATGGGAGACTCGTTGCGACCGATTCAACGATTGGGATTGGCGGAGCTACCGACATCAGATTCCCCAGTCCAGTCTCCTAGGGCAGACGACGGTAATAAAAGCGGGGACGTGTGGTGCAGTGAGGGTGGTTCTGACGTGTCCTGATGTGAACTCAGACGCTTAATATGCTCCTGATGGAGTGGGCTTCCGTACCCGGGGCTGTATAATGTAAATTAAACACTTTTTCCTTCATTATTACTACCGGACGTACTCATCACTGGGCTTGGTGGATTCCTGGTCCAAGCGCCACCTCGAGCCACAGCACTAGTTCTGAGTTCTAAGCTGCAGACTCATAGACAAAGTTGCAGTTATTTTCTATACGTTATATCCTGGTTTCTAGCGTAACGAAGAAAAATATTAAGTATATGGAAGGCAGTATATATGGGTGCAAAAGAATTATGATAGGGAAATAAAATATGTCATGACCTGGGTGTTACAGTGACGGATGACAACTCAACACAACGTTTCCGGTAGATGTGTGTTTATGGGTCAGAAATTCAAATGTTCTGGAGACATAAGTGTGAAGCATGAAAGCCAAACACCTAAGCCACAAAACGCAATACACGCAGCGACGACCATGTGTAAAGCTCTGCGAATATACCTCAGCACTGAAACATTTATGTGGCCGTCCACGGCCATTCTATTTGCTTCGTTGAACATACATGCTATATGAACATCACCCACCAGCGAAAGCTATTATCCTCAATGCGTTGTAATATATGGCGGGCACCTAAAGATGGCGTGAAGTTATTACTATAATGAGGAATATCGCGAGGTTAAATTACATTGACGCTATCATTATTGCTTCACGTGGTGACGTGCAAAGATTGTAATTAGTCTCCCGCATGAGCAGTAAGCAAGCAGGAAGGCAAGTACGCACAAATGCACACAGACACACACAGAACACGCAAGCAGACAAAAATACATACACAAACACACAGGCACAAATATACAAATACATACTCGCACGCTGCCTCGCCTCTGCACATCGATGCTTCAGTTTTATTTTCAGTCCTACTAGCACTTACTATACGTCATTGTGTCCATTTTAGAGTGGGGGTAGCGACGCTGTACCTATAGCCATAACTCAACAGGCACCACAACCTGCTTTGCACTTGTATCATGTCTGTACTAACATTTTCATTTACTAGAACTGCGTACTCACACGGAGGGACCTTATGTCTCGCGGCGCATAGATCAGAGAAAGGTCCGTCCGTTGTCCAATCGATGGTGTCCCTTTTATTACTGTTTCTCGTCACACGTGCTAGCTGTGGGTCGCTGTTCTTCACATGTGCCCGTCTCTGCTCTGTCATAGGACATTCAAAGAGGCGGGAAGGAAAGAGAAATCCAAGTTGCAAATTCCACACCTGCGAAGAGGAGTGCGTTGCAAGCGCTTGGTCCATGTTCTGACGTCACGGCTGCCCAGAGGGTAAAGTTACAATCACACTCCCTACTTTTCACTTTTGAATGATGTACCATGGTATCTGAAGATAAACGAAAAAAAAAAAGAACAATGCAAGTAATCCTGATTAAATTGACCAGATAGCTGTGCTTGTCAGGCGGCTTGTAAACTTAATTCACAATATCGAACTTTATTTGCGAATCTGTAGTGGTATGTTCGGCTTGTTTCTCCGGCGCTGTGACTCAGGTCGCTTCGATGCGAAGGCCGCTTTAGAATCGGAGTTTCAGAAAGAGTGTCCAGGCCGAACATATACTATGTGCTAGGAGACACCATGGCGACATTTTCCGGGATCGTGCTGCTGACATGATATGAGCGGGATAACAGCTCCTCATAGTTTGTTTACCGGCAATCGAATGAAGCATCTCGCGGGTGTCCTCCTAGACATTTCCTTTATTGCGATATCAATTATATGGACACTGCAGGCGAATTTCCGTCGCCGGCGTGTTGTTCCATTTAAAGTCCAAGTCCGCTAAGATCGTGGCCGCACTCCGTATGCTGTAGGTGCGAGCGAAAGCTTGCGAGGGTGAGCCGAGAAGGATGGTGGCTTGGAGCGGCGCTATCTTCTGGTGCTCGCTAAGAAGTAATGCGGGGAGGGTTCCCGACAGCGATGGCTTCTCAGAGTGTCCGCGTGTCAAGTATGGCTGCATGATGCATGTAATGCTATCTCCTAATATATTTGCTTCCTCTGGAATAAATGTTCTGCAAGGTAGCCCTGCTATGGGCTTCAACACGACTGGGCCGACATTCAAAAAATTACCCTCGTTCCACGAAGCGAACCCGTATTTCGCGTGAGCGTACTCTCTCTCCTTTCTGCCGTAATTGTTTATGTAATTGTTTATCCTATTGTTTGTCTGCAAGATAACGAGAAGGACCCGCTCCGTCCACACTAAACAGCGACAAAGCACCGACTGTTCTTTCCAAGCACCGATACAGAACTGATTACGTGCCTCTCCGGGCGCCGAGTTATGTCGGACGCTAAAGCTATGCCGATGACGTTATTTTTGGCGCTGCGCCAACCTTTATCGCCGAGCTTCATACAACCGCGTCGCGTATCTTTAATGTGGGGCATATACGCTCACGCGTAAAAGATAGTTTATGTTCCAAGCGAACGCTAAGCATTTCCGAGGCGACAAGTCTCACTCTGTTTTCTCGTGTTCCCAAAATGAAGGCGTACACCTCGATCACCAAAGATAGCATTCCTGGGGCGTGCGTTCAGCGTGCTGTGGATCGACCTATTGCGCATACTGCTCAGCAACGCAGCCTACTACTTCTGCATATTCGCAAGGATTCCCGCTCTCGAGTAAGTATAAACACACCTGCCAAATTTAATATACGTAAAATAGGGCTGTCGAAACCGAAAATGCGAGAAGTTAGATAAATACAAGTATACCAAAATTTCTTGTTTACTCAACGTGATTGTTTTTAAAGATTCGCTGAATTGGTTATGTATGTAAATAATCAATGGCCGAATATGTCTGCATGGTAAATTTACATCACTTCAAGCATTTCGAAAGTTAGAGGTTATAGACACTTTATGATGCAGCGGGGAGAGCAGCTGCCCTGCGTAGTCATTTATTTCGCAAATAATACGTCAATAAATAGCAAACGTAGAGTGTAGTTCATCATCGTCAGATGTTATTTTCATTACTGGATACACAAGGTGAAAAAGGGAGAACCAGAAAAGGGAAGCCGGAAGTTCTTCGATTTCACAAAGCTCCCGTCTCCTAGACAGACACTGGAGAAGCTGGTGTATTATTAATACAATAATGCATAAAGTGCATAAAGGGTATTTTAACACAGGTATATACTTTCGTGTTAGTTTTTGATACCAGTTCATATAGTATACGGGGTGTCCCAGCTATCACGCAGCACGATTTAAAAAAAGAGGAACGGCGTTACGCGAAGCAAACCTAGTGCGTATTGTTTCCAGTACAGTGTACTAGCCGCCAGTAATTCTTCCGTTACTGAGATTTAATTAGGTAATTGTAATTAATTATCTAACTGGAGAAGTACTGTCCTAATTATCAAAGTGTCAATGAGAAAAGTGTAGAGCACCATAAAAAACTACTCATACAGCTTTCTGTTGCTCAATACGGTCTACATAAATATGTTTTTCCGAGTGTGAAAGAAGTCCGCGAATACACAAAGAATTGCCGCGTGACTCGCTGCTCGAGGCACTTTGCGTGTATTCGCGGGCTTCTTTCACGCTCGGAAAAACACTTTTATCTAGCACGTATTGAGCAACAGAAAGCTGTATCGGTAGTTTTTCATGTTGCTCTACACAACCGAAAATACTATCTTTTCTTTCTTTGTGCATAAAACTTTGTAATTTTCTGTAGCGGTGCTATATTCTCTAAGAATATCATACCCTATTAGAGAAGTTAGAATTGCAACGCCGCCACGTCTGCTTCACTTGCGGTTTAGGTTGAAATGCTCCTATCCTGGAAGTACAAAATTGCACTAAATCCGCTTCGATGGTCGTTGAAAGCTGCGGCCATTGAACTTATGGCATCTCACCATGGACTATGCGGTGGCGTTGGTGCATCGGTATTTGCCGGTGGGGGAGCTCCGAAATAACAAACGCTCGGCAGCATCTTCAGCTTACAACCGCGTAGGCGTTGCCTTTTCAGGCGTTTTCTTTTTTTCCCCATTCTGGAGCCAATAAACCTGGACATGTGACTTATAGTGTTGTGTGAAGGAGAGCGATGCACTAAGCCGCGGATTAAGTTAGGCCTAGTTAGGCCTAGTTTTATGCATAGCTATAGGCGTGTACCTAAGGAGCTTGTTAGCTGTAGCAGGCATGACCTCGTGCACAGTCTTGCTAACCTCGCCATGCAAAAGGGGAAACGCCACAAGAAGTAGATTGCTTGTACTGGATAACTCAGGACGGTGTAGTTTTAGATACATCCAAAGAAACTTTTCCAGCTGTCCACTACAAAGTGCGCCGCTATCTGTACGCGTGTACAAAGAAGACAATTTCAGTGGATCACTGCAATGGCTTTCAGGGACAATTTTGCCCTGATGTTTTCACAAGCCCTCGTAGTTTCACCCGGGTCTCACGGGATGCGTGACCATTACAGTGAACTCGGAAAGGCTTCAATTACTCAACCCACTAACGTAGTACCGCATGTCAATTTGTGCCAACGCAGTCACGCTTTTTCTTTATTTTCCTTTTCCGAGACTACTGATCAACAGCAGAGGGAAAAACGACCTGATGCTCTCGTCGCTGCTGTTCATGGCGACATGCGTCGGCGAGTGTCTCCTGTCTTCGTACAACTTGGATCTGATTGCCATCACCGGGAGCCGCATCAGGGCACTCCTACAGGGAGTTATCTTCAGAAAGGTGCTACAACGTTCGCTTTAATGCTCGTCATTCTGGCTCTTCACGTTTTTCGACATTTCGAGAAATCACGTGACAAGTGCAAACAACAGATTTGTAGGAGCTGAGGGAGAAGGAGAAAACTATGTACGCTCTCCGCCAAGAAAGAGAGAGAGAGAAAGACGCGAAGGTTAATGCTACCTGGAGGGCTTAGCTCTACAAAAACCTTGACATGATTCTCCAGATCTGATGGTGAGGGATGAAAAAATACGAGTAAGGAAATGGGAAAATGCACGCACATATGCACGCACGCACACACGCACGCACACACATGCACATTGTAACACTGATACTACACATATATGCGCGCGATACGCACAAGAACAAACGTTATGTACAGAATCTGATTGGGGCTTGTATCCCACAGGAATGCTAGAAGCGCATCGTGCAGTGGGGTACAGTTTATAGCAAGGACCCTGCCACAGCCCCAGAATGTACTGCAGATGACGTCGCGCGTCGTGTCACGTATTTCCACTAATATCAAAGGGCATACCTTATCTGTTTTCAAAAAGCCATTGCTGCATAATTTGTCAGAAACTTCTTATATTAAAGTGAAACTCTCTTTGCGAACCCGCCCAGGATTTCCTGACCGTGGGTGCTGCTGTCTTGTCGAATATATATATATATATATATATATATATATATATATATATATTTATATGAAGGTACCCACTAAGTGGTGCATGTAAACCATTTATACTGAACACGTATGTGGGCAGTATACATATCAGCAAAAAGTAGCAATTTCGCCCGAAAGGCGACCAAGCATCGATTGCGATAGCAAATCATTAGACAGCTATACAAAGTAAGGATAGTAGTTCATCGGCCGTATAAACTTGTAAACATTCGCTTACTGAAATAACAAGCGTGGTTCAACGCGCGCACAGGCAGACATGAACACATCTCACTCGGTGGCGGCGGACACTCGCTGTAAAAACGCTGACGTGAGGAAGAGCGGCAGCAGCAGCGAGCGAATTGACCATCGGGCTGCCTCTCGCTTCAACGCGAATTAAGCGGCGAGAGCACAGGCCACACGAAGCTATCAGTCCTCGGCGCGCCTTACCCATGTAAGATCGCTCTCAAGATAGGGCCCGCGCTTAGCCGCGCCGTGCGCAGCCGCCGCCGGAGTAGAACGCTCCTTCTGTGCCTTGCGCGCGATGGAAGACGGCGCGCTTCGTTCCCGCCTTGCTGCTTTGTGCACGCAAGATCGAGGCACCGTCCTCGGCTCACCTTCGCACACTTTAAAATCGCACCCACCGCATACGGCGCGCGGCCACAATGCTATCGCACTTCCACTTTATACGGAACACCACGACGACGTCGACGACGGTGGCGGAAATGCGCTTGGAGTGTCTATACAATTGCTATTGCAATAACAGTAAATTGCCACATAAAACTTTGACACAAATTGTGGGCTCACAGGCACCTTTAAAGCACACCAATGTGTTATTGGAATGGTGAATTACGGATTGGTTGATTTACTTCATTTTTTTTATTTAGTCACTCACTATGTGCCCTTCATTATACCGATCTTATGGTGCCCCCCCCCCCCCAAAAAAAAAAAAAAAAAACACCACACAAGAAAAGACAACGAGACAGAGCGTCACTCACAACTCAGTTGTGAGTGGCGCTCTCTCCCGTTGTCTTCTCTTGTGCTGTGTGTGTGTGTGTGTGTGTGTGTGTGTGTGTGTGTGTGTGTGTGTGTGTGTGTGTGTGTTTTGCGCCTTAAGATATAATGAATGGATACCAACTTGCCCAGCATGAAGTTCTATTAACCAGTATTTGCCACTGGGTTCTTGGCCAATCCTCCAGAAGGGCCATTTCTTACTACGTATGATTCCTACATAAAACATGATATAATGTTGGCTCACAGATATCTCTAAAGTAAATCGATTTGTTGAGGGAATGGTGAACTATATTTCAAGAATTTTTCATTTACTATAGTTTCTTTGATTCAGCCATCTCGGTATGTGCCAATGGGGTTGTGCCTGTTCTTGGCCAACCCTCGAGAATGTAAATGTCCCACTGGGACACAACAGGTGTAGAATCCCTAAACGTTGCTTGATACGTGTGCTACTTTTCTGTGAATACACCTGTCATCACCATATTGTACGGATCGTACTTAGATGTAAATAACTTTTAATTAGCCGCTTTCCTTAAGCTTCGCTTCGCATAGATTCCAGCACGTGCTTTTGATCTGCATAATGTTATTGCTATACAATTCTCTTACGAAACAATGCTTTCATGTAGAATTTATTTCCGCGCAGCAGCAGGGAATTACTACCCTTAAATTCATATATGCGTTCCTGCTCACAAATCAGTGATTCCACTCCTGCGCCAACTGCGCCAAGGTGCGCCAAATGGGATTTACTGCGCCATCCCGATACAAGCGACGAAAATTGCGCCTAACTGCGCCAAACAGTCACGGATTTGGCGGCGTCTATCGCCGACAGTTGCACCAACGGGGAATTAAAACGTGCAACGCGATGATAGGGTTAGCCTTAGTTGCGAACAGGGGACGAAACAGCACTAGCGCGTGCGTCCCGATTTAGGGGGGGGGGGGCGGCTTTCGCATCGCGAAAAATGGCTAAAAAATCGATTTTTTGAAAATCACATTTTCAATTTCTGTAACTCTTATTTTATCTGATTCCGAAATATCATCGCTGAAAACCAAGTAGAAGTGCTCTAAAAAAAAAAATTGTTGTATCAGCCAAGGTGCCGGAAAATTTCTCGGAAATCGCGAAAAAACGGCATTTTTCAAGCCACGATATCTCCGGAACGGCGCAGCCGAGCGCCGCCATCTTGGACTCGTTGGAAAGCGCATTTCTCCGTCTTCAAATTTGCCGCTTCAGCTATCTCCTCCATACAGAAACAAGCACACAAAAAGCAAATGATTGAAGGTCGTGCCGGCGCCACCGATTGCCCGCGCCCGCCACGTGACTCCAGCGCGGTTCGCCATTGGTCCGGTGCTCGCTTCGCGATGGCGTCGTCTGCACCGCTTGTTGCGGTCTCTTCGCGAGCTCTGGGCAGTTTCCGTAATCTCGACTAGTATTAGAGCGGGCGCTACGTGGACATCGCAGTAGCGTGGCCGATCCCGCTTTTTGTAGACGTCTCAGACCCGCGGCTAAGCATTCGGAGCATCGGCGACGCGGATTCGCGACCTAGCTTCGGGCACGGAATCCTCGGTCGCGCAGCTAAGCCTTTCGCGCGTAGGCGTCTCCGACTCGGTGGTCAAGCACAATTGCGCGCGGGCTTCTCGGATCCTTGCCTAAGCATTTCGTGCATCGGCGCCTCCGACTGCGCGACTAAGCACATCGAGCGTCGACTCCTCGAGCTCGCGGCTACGCATTTCGCGCGTCGGCACATCGCTCAGCGAGTCTCGACTCCTCGGACCCGCGGCTAGGCACTTCGCGCGTCGGCCCTGCGAGCGTCAACTCCTCGAGCCCGTGGCTAGGCATTTCGCGCGTCGGCACCTCGGAAGGCGCGACTAAGCTAATCGAGCGTCGCCTCCTCAAGCCCGCGGCTAGGCATTTCGCACGTCGGCACATCGCTCATCGAGTGTCGACTCGTCGGACCCGCGGCTAGGCACTTCGCGCGTCGGCACCTCGAGCGTCGACTCCTCGAGCCCGCGGCTAGGCATTTCGCGCGTCGGCACATCGCTCATCGAGTGTTGACACCTTGAGCGTTTATTCCTCGGACCCGCGGCTAGGCATTTCGCGCGAAGGCCCCTCCGACTGCGCGATTGAGCTTACCGAGCGTTTGGACCCGCGACCAGGCATTTCGCGCATCCGCACCTCGGACTGCGCGACTAAGTTCGTCGAGCGTCTATTCCGCGGACCCGCGACCAGACATTTCGCACATCGGCACCTCGGACCCGCGACTTAGCACATCGCGCGCCGACTCTGTTATCGTAATGCCACGATATCTCGTAACAATACCTATCATACCACCCCTTCATAAAGAGAACCTCATAATGAGCTCTGTTCACTAGGCCACTTGGGCTGGCAGACACCTGGCTGCAGAAGTGAGGCATGATACAAAAGTACAGGCTGGAAAGCACCTAGCAGCTGCATTGCTGCCTATCTATCAGTGGCTCTCCTAACCTCCATAGCCATTGTCAATGGAAGATGATTCAGAAGGCTGCTGAGAGCCTTCATTCAGTAACATGGTCGATTCTACCAAAAGAAAACAATGCCTCACTGACTGCACTAGAGGCTGCAGTCAATGAGGCAGTCTGCAGATACAACGCTAGAACTACTGTATATTTATGCCTACATAGTTCTGCACCTCACTTGGTTTGAAACCCAGGCACCATGCTCTTTGTAGAGCAGCAACAAAGAATGCCATACAAACATGAAAAACGCAGAACAAAGGCACAGCAGCCCAGAGGCCACATGATGCGGGAACGGTCCCACATTTGCGACGCAACAGCGGTGCTACCAATGCATTGGGTACTATGGGAGCGTAACAGCCGGGAGGACGCAGCGCCCGGGAACGTAACAGCGGGTTTCTACTGTCGCTTGTTTGAAGCGCAGCATGACATGTGATTATAATAACTGCATGCCGCCAATGTGTCCATCATTTCTGTTTATGGATATACGGAATGACATCTGGGAAAACTAGCAATATATGACACGATATCAATTTGTGTGTGTGTGTGTGTGTGTGTGTGTGTGTGTGTGTGTGTCGCATGTACACACGTTTTTTTTTTTTTTAAATACTTCATTCAGGATGTGAAAAATCAGCTGCTCCAAGCTGCTCCCAAATGTCAAATTGCCTGCTCCAAAGTGCTCCAAAATGAAATTTCTGATGCTCCAAAAATTGCTCCAAATCAGAAGTCCGCAGTAGCATCACTGGCTCACATAAATGCAGTGACACTAGAACTGTACCTAAGACTAACCAGTCCCAGCTAATTGTGGTGTCGGACAAACTATAAGCGAAAGCAGACGGACGATGGCGAATCGCTCTTCCGAACAAAAATTTGGCCGAATATCTGCTTGCTTCGCTGCAAATGACGTCGAAAGACGATTCTTCTGCCGCCCCTGATACGTAACACCCTCTCTTCTCCCCCTCTCACTCCTCCCATGATGGATGCAATGGAGGTTTTGCTCAATTCAATTCACATTTCCCGCGTTCGCCCTGTTCTCGCGCCATCTGTTGGGATCATTTATTACTGTTGGCTTAAAGCCGGCTACAGAGCCGCGGCTTCAGTCGGCTTGTTCTTAAAGCGTAGCGTCTCTTCGAGACCATTTCTAACGCGGTCGACACCATTTATAGCGCGTTGATTTTTCATTTACTAACGTAAAAACCAGTCCAATGTGTATTCTTAATTAAATGAGTGCTGCGGATCGCGGTTATATACATATATTTTGCCTCAAATAGGCTTGAGGTTTCATTTGCGCTGTATAATGTTGACGTGTATGACCCCGTGCCGCCAGTGCTAGTAGCTTGGTTGGTTTTGGCCGGGCGGTTGAATCGAGTGACAGACAAAGTTTTTCGCGTTTAGGTAGCCCAAGAAAGACTATCATCTTTAATAAGTTTAGTCAGGTCAGCCCCTATATAGCATTCTCTTTTATATTACTGCTCCGTCAGTATAGATAAGCGTGCATGCACAGAGAAAACGAGCGACTGGACACGCTGGATACGGATAGACGCGCACACATACATGGAAAGACATACGGATATAAATCTTAAAGGTACAAGCTTACATTGAATACCACTAAGTAGTTTATGTGACGAATTAACGTCTGCGCGCGCAAGCGACCCCTTCGTACGTTATACGTGCTCTCATGTTGCGGTCAGCCTTTTTTTTTTTTTTGCGTACGAATAAATGAATCGTAGATCGGGATAAACGCTGTGCAACACTTTTCATTATCCCTATGACCTATCGTAAGGAAAAACAAATGAAAGTCGAACTAGATTTTTTTATGAGGTCTTAGTAGCGCGAACTAAAACATACAAAGAAAAAGACACATGGGGACAGGCGCTTTGTGTATATGTTTTATAGTTCGCGCTCCTATGACCTCATGATGCAAGTACAACTGGCCCAATCATTCACCTTACTAGATTTTCTTTTTCTTTAGAGAATAAGAGCGTTGTAATAGAATCCGTATGAATTTCTGCTAAATCCGGACCACGTAGGCGACGCTGCTGTCACCGGCGGATGCCCAGCCCACCGGGTACGTGGCTTCACTGATGGGCGTGGACATCCCGCAGCTCTGCAACTGCCTCTACACCCTGCTGCTGCCCGGCTTCGGGGCCCTGACGCTGCCGATTCTCTTCTGGATGTTGTCGGAGAGGGCTGGAGCGGTGCCCGCGATCTGCTGCGCTGCCTGGGCGATCGTGACGCTCCTCGCACCCATGGCCTTACTGTACGCACAAAAGCGCTTCTGGGTGAGCCACCAGTCACGCTGCACCGTCAGTGAGACCAGCACGTATTATTGCCATAGGTGCTCATACTGAGGCTGAGGAGCACGAGCTGTTCTTCTTGCCTGTGACAGTTCGGCTCGACAGTCATTCTACGTTCCAAAACTTGATCTTATGAAGAGAGACGGAAACTGTAATGACAGAAAGGTGGAGAGGTCGGCTTGAGTGAGGTTCCTCTGGCCTGCTGCTCCACACTAGAGAAGTGTTTTGGGGGAGCGAGAGATACAGGATGTGAAGAAGGAGGGTGGTATGATGAAGTTCATGATGAGAGCTGCACGAAATACTGTTCCTGTGCAACGTGCACGTGCGCGCTTCACGGCACATGCGCCCTCCCAGGCAGGGGTTGTTACGTCTCAAGACAGCAACGTCCATTCTTTGGGTGTTGCTCCCGAGGCAGCCCCTTTCATCAGCGCCGTCCAGGCGGCGACCATGCCCGACAATGACAAGCTAACCGTCATGAATATGCCACTGATTGATGCGAGGGCTAACTTCGTGGAATTACTGCCGTAGGAGCGGCGACGATCTCGGTTTCCCAGATGGCCACGCAGTTGCGGCGAATGCGAGGGCGAGGGTGCAACATTGTAGGCGGACGCCAGCGGAACGGTGCATGTGTGCATGTTGCATGTGTGCACGCGACCGGCTCCTCTGATGTTGCACTGACCCTGGCGTCTCTTTGTGTGACATGCTGGTCTTTCACATTTGCTCCAATATTTCACCTCCCTTTTCCGTTTGAGGCAACCCTTCGCATTTGAGCACTAATTTCAATAATGTAAATGAGCACTAATTGTCATACGCGATCACAAATTCAGCCAATAGCTGTTGTGGGCTCCCCTGCTGGCGATGCCGCTGCTTGAAGACATTGCGAAGTAGATAGCTATCAATATTTCACTGCTTTTGACACGAGATTGTAAGTTCCCTGCTGCATGCAATGCAATAATATTTGGCTCACAGATCTGAACTATGTCAAAGGGCATGTCCGGGTGCAAGCGTACGTGCGCACTGGTTGATAACGGCAAACGATGCGCACGAGGCACGCGTCGTCGTCTGCCAGCTGCTCCTGGCCCAGTTGGCACGCTGAAGTTATCTTCCAATTGCGTAGCTTGGCGGTAATGTCAAAGCCTTTCGCTACATTAAGAAGACAGATGGTCTTTACTTATATGCACAGGAATATACTACACATGTAATTCGTCACGCACATGTAGCGTTCATATTTCCACATTGACCTGACTTCTGCAAGGACAACAAATGGCACGACGTTTAAAACGATCAAGAAAATGCACAGTGAAAAGCACACAAATCCAGTTATGTCATTCATGGACTGCAAATTTTTGTGCACAGTAAATATTGAACAACATATTCTTATAGAGTGTCCACGATATGACTAATAGCAAGTTCGCTCGGCTGACCACTTGAAGTTCCCGATGGCCTCCCTATCATCATCAGCCTATATTTATGTCCACTGCTGGACGAAGGAATCTCTCTGCGATCTCCAATTACTCCTGTCTTGCGCTAGCTGATTACAGCTTGCGCCTGCTACTTCCTTATTTCATCAACCCAGCTAGGGGTGCGATCTTGTACGCGTTCCAAAATGGAACGGAGGCGGTCTGTTCCATCGAGCCGCACACGATTGGTCAATTTGATCGTCAAGGTTCAAATTGACCAATCGTGTGCGGCTCGATGGAACGGACCGCCTCCGTTCCATTTTGGAACGCGTACAAGATCTCGCCCTAGTTTTCTGCCATCCTCGACTGCGCTTCCCTTCTTTTGGTATCCCTTCTGTAACTCTAATGATCCACCGGTTATCCACCCTACGCATTGCATGGCCTGCCTAGCTCCATTTTTTTCTCTTAATATCAATTAGAATATCTATTAACCCCGCTTGCTCTCTGATCAACACCGCTCTCTTCCCTATATCAGTGAAAGCCTATATCAGTGATTGAAGTGTTGGATCATGGTCGTGCCTTGATAAGTTGAGACACCCAGTGCAGCGCCCTTCACTTCTTAGTGGACAGTAATTTCATGGTCTTCCTCTGAGTGACAGTTCTGTCATGCATCCCGCTCATCAAGTTTATAGGCAAGTGTGGATTTAAGTGTTGTTTTTGTGTTATGCTAATTACTAAGTTTATGTGCAAACTGGGATGTCACTTATAGTTGATAACAATGATAAGATCTAATTGGAATTCTCCCAATGTGATGTGATGAATATACCACTAGCTAGATTGTCCTTCTGGTGCTTCAATCTTTTGTCCGTGGTGACACTACTGTAACCTTGTCAATTGTGTTACGGTGTGTGTAGTGTTTGGTGTTAACTAGTTCTCTGTGTTCTCTTTATTTCTCTCTCTCTCTCTCTTTTTTTTCGTTCGTTCCTTGATACTGTTTGGGGCTTTGGAATAGCCGCCCCTAAAGAGGCATGCGTTCTCATGCTTTTTTTTTTCAGTTTAATATAACAACGGCAAATTTTCTCCGCAGGACGTGGAAATCAAGGCGCGTGACGAGAGGCTTAAATTAATTACGGATGTCCTGTGCAACGTCCGCGTCGTGAAAATGTATGCCTGGGAAGACGCCATGCAAGAGAACGTGCTTCGATCGAGGAAAGTGGAGCTTAGAAACCTGCTTGCGATCAACGTGCTCAACTCTGTCCTCGATGCGCTGTGCAGCTCCTGTAGTTCCGTGGTACGGCAAAAAATATTCACTTAGGCATAGTGATATACAATGGCATTTAGATAGGTGCCGTATGAGAGTCCTTTGAATGCAATGAACGAATGATGCTATGCTTGCCAATGCGAAGCCACTCCGAGAGTGCATGGCTACGTTTGTTGACGGGTGATGTTGGAGTCGCTCGGAAGTTAAACGGAGTGCCGGGAGCAGTATCTGCAAATATAAGGTGCTTTCAAGGTGTAAAACTTCCCCATGGCCCTCATTATATGACCTAGCGACTGGTCTGGTAGCGTGGAATTAAGTAGTTTTCACGAGAAATGTAGAAAGCGTGCTTTGCTAGAAATAATAAAAATAAAATAGAAGAGAGAGCCTGTACATAGGCAAGGTACTTTCTTATGGGAGAAACGCTTACTACTCGCTAAATAGGGAAAAAATATAATACATGTTAATATTATTGTTCCCGCGTGTTTAGTACAGCAGCTGCTGCAGCAAATGCGATGATATAGTAGAAGTTGTCGCTGTCTCCAAAGCACAGAATGATTTCCGGGCGCTGAGGGAATGTACGAGTGCGAGTTGTATAAAGTGCTTATGATCAAATCACATCAAATCAAATTTTATCATACAATATTTACAGCTTCATTCACATGCGAGAGCTGTGTTCCACTTTGGGCACCATGTGCTTAGATTGTTATTGTTATCTACAGTCGAGTCACTGTGGACGACGCAATAGCTGCTACACACCGAATTTAACACATTGCATTCATAGCTGTGTCCTGATGCTTGGCAAGAATGCTGCTTTATCACGAATCCCGTTCGTGTATCGCCGACTTTTGTTGTCGGCCGACCGACCGAATGACTGAAGGACAGATTAAGGATGATGATAAATATTATTGTGAAGAAAAAAAAAAGCTTTTATAAGCGGGCATATATCAATGAATTGATGAATGCGGGCAAAGAGAACACGTAAGCCAATATGAAAATTGAGCCAATTAATCCGCAGCCAGCACTGAATACCATCGTTCTTTGCAGACAAATGGCTAAATATTGCAAGCGATGGGGTGAAAACGTCTACTGCAGCACCGTACGACTCGGCACTGCAGCTGCAACTGTGGCAAAATATGATACATTATGACTGGCTACAACAGTCCACGCGACAGTAATAATACTAGATTCAGTGATCCACCGAGAAGTTCCGCTCAAGCTCCGCCCTGTAAGCCGTACTGTACCTACGATCTGTGCCTCCGCTTTCCAAAACATAGTCCGCGAGAGACTGCGATGCTCAAAAGAGTTCGCCTCCGCCATGACGTCACGGAAATGAGCAAATGTATTCGGCTGGTGCATGCAAACAAATTCTCAATGAGCTTGGCAGCAGTGTATTTGCCACTGCAGTATTAAGGACGTCACTAATTACATACATAAAGTTTATCATTTTTGTATTCGTTGCTTTGATCTTTGCAGATGATGATTATCCTCTTCTCGACCATGTCAGTCTTCGAACCTGATCGCGCCCTCAGTCCCGAGTTGACATTCTCATGCATCGCTTTGCTGTACATTACCGACTTGATGGCCAACGGCCTTGCTCTTCTGTTTAGGAATCTCAGCAAGGTACCCTCTCTTCTAAGCAACAAAGTTTACTTACTTCATTCAATGCACTCATTCAAAGCGAAACAATTAACTTAATGCATTCTTTCAAAGCGAAACCATTAACTTAATCTAGGCACCTCACCGGAAGAACCACTGGGGTTGCCTTTTCATACATGTACAATTTTCTATTTTTTTATGATTTAATAAACGTATTTCTCTCTCTCTCTCTCTCTCTCATTCAATGCACTCAAAGCTTGTCCCCTACCTTTCGCACGCCTAGGCTATGCCAACTCCCGTCATTAGATCACTTCTATGCGCCTCGCCTGCAATGAAAGTAACCCCCACCCTCCTAAAACGCTCCTCTTACTCCATTCTATTTGCTGTTGAACAAGCATACTTGGAGCTCCAGTAGACTATAGCGCAATGTTTCCCACTGGTATCTTTTGTGGGGAAACTGTGATATTCAATAATATGCTTGGGGCGCCAGCTAAATATATACCTTTCTCCTTCCAGGGTGCAGTTGCACTGAAGCGTATCTCCGGATTTTGCACCGCTGAGGAATATGGCGAAGAAAAGGAGTCGCAGGAGGACTGCTTCAGTACGAAGGGTACGAGTGTGAGGAGCAAGTGGTCATAGAGTCATTCCAACCTATTTTACTGACGTTTCATTTACTTTTACGTATTATTAAACAGAACAATACAAGGGCAGAAGAAGTTGAAGTGCTGGTGTCACCTGGTGACCTTATTTGTGTAGAAAATAGTGCATGGTTTCTTCAGAAGTATGTGTCTAACAGAAGTTAAAGTATGACATGAGAGTACAGCGTTTCCCTGTCCCCGATCTAGTCTCAATGAATGAATGAATCAATCATTTATTCATATTTGTTTACCACATTTCATATTGCAGCGAAAATTGTTGTAGTTGCCTCTAGATCCCTAGCCATTACGTCAAATTCGTGTTTCATCCAGTGTTGCCATTTTAGGGATTTTGACAGTAGATTTAGAAACTTTCTTGTCCATTTAGCCAGAAATTTTTCTATATAGCGACCAGTGACTTTCGTTCACGCGAATCTGAACGCATCGCTTCCGTTTCTCGTGGCTTTGAGACCAATCAATACTTCGCGGCGGCTTTCGGGTAGCTCAAGGGCACAAGCGTACTATTGGACCTGTTTAAAAGGTCACGCAATTGTCACCATCGTGTTGACAACATGCGGCAAAGCCCGTGCCGCAGAATTTTGGTCTCCTATCATGAACTTTGCAAACTAGCAAGTTTGGGGGATTACGTAAGTCAAGTGCATTTTGTGCTACGAAAATCAGGTTAGTGGTGTTGTTTTGAATTGTGCTGTATTTATAAACTTCCTAATTGAAGGTAAACGCAATATTTAGGTTGTCATCATTCGTTATGTCACTATATTTGTGAGGTAGATGTAGTCACAAACTGCTCAGAAATTCACTGTTTATCCATCACCTGAACGCACACTAGACAAACATGAACAGCTAGGTAGATGATTGACGTCACGTTAGCTTTCGTTATGTTGTTCCAAAACATCTACGCTATTTCAAATTACCTCGACAGTTTTAGTGACAATGTTAACGACTTCATGGTAAAATTTAGCAAAAGCCTAGCGACAAGCTTAAAAAAATTATGCCAGCACTGCTTTCGTCCTGCTTGGGATAAATGCGTCATGCATATGGCCCAGCTCGCCTTCCTTGGAGGGTAGGCCAATCCCGTTCTTACTGTGTATGAAAGGGGGGCTTCCGTGCGGCTGAGTCAGTTTACAACACTGGGCTGATGTGGTGGTTTCGGAACCACTAAGTACAGTTAAACCTGCTTATAATGAACCTCCATATAACGAATTCCTGGATATAACGAAGTTTTTCTATTCCCCGCCGTTACTCCATAGAAGCACATGTATTTGAGACCTCTACGTAACGAAGTGGCAGTGAAAGACCCCCTCGATATAACGAATCTTCCTGCCGACAACCTAGAGAGCTTGCCCCAAATTTTGTCATTTTTGCGCGAGCAGCAACCGGAAGCACCTTCTCCGCCGCGACGGAATGAGAAGCGGCGGCGTCGCGTTTGGCGTGCTCGAATTCACGGCGACCGCGAGGCGAGAGCGAGCGCACGTGTACGTGCGCGAGGCGCGCCTGCAGTAGTAAGTAGTTCGTATGGAAAGGACGCTATCTTCTGCAGCCCTTGAGGGAGCACGGCTCAGCGCCAAGCGCCTGCACTCCTCGACCCGGCGATCTTGCCGCCGCGGGCGTGACCTTTCCCCCTCCCTTCGTTCAAACCTGATCCCGCCACTTGCTGCAGCTGGCCTAGCCCGCCAAGCCGTCACTCTCCTTTTCCAGTTGATGTTGCCGAAGAAAAAGAAAGGTTTTTCTTTCTCAACGCGCTGGCAGCGCCACTCTTTGGTTACTGCGCAAGTCTGCGCTTGACTTCACCAACCTGACACTAGGTGACACTATAGGGCCGTTTATAGTAGAGTTACTGTATATGCTCCCTACGGGAGTGTATATATACATGCGGTAACTCTAGTATATAGTGAAGTCCCTTTATAGTAAAAGCATGGTGGAAAAATATTTAGGTGTTGACACTGCGCGCGGGCGAGCGTCCAGATTATGTTCGGCGGCGCGCGGGCGCACCGAGTCTCTCTGCTGCGAGCAGATAGATGGCGCCGCGGCCAGCGGTCCCAGCTTAGCGGCGCCGGCGGCTTGGCATTCCTCTGCCTCCGCTAAATTTTCGTTTATAGTGGAGTGAGTAAATCTCAAACCGCGAAAAAAAAAATCGTTATTTCACATTAAAGTGATAAGTGTACCAGGCTTCACTAACATGAAGGTTCCTTGTGCAGGGCGTGGATGACGTGAACACGGATCAATCGGGCAGCACTCAAAGCCCACTGAAGTTACCCTCTCGCGCACAATTTGTTTCGTCCGGTCTAGCCGTTCATCCGAGCATAAAAAAATGAGAGTGTTAGCTCACGTGCTACCCCTCGATCAGAAGAAAATAGTGACTGCACCAGAAAATGTATTTCATGCTTATCGCTGCTTCCATTCACACTCAGAAAACCGTTCAATCATCGTTGCGCGAATTCAATGTGGCCGCGATATAAATTAAGAAATGAAACGGCGCAAACTTGCGATATGCAATGCAATAAAGCAAAGTGGCTGTTCATGGCTAGAACTTATGATGAGAATGCTCATCAGCTATGTAAAAACTCTTTCAAATGGGAATTTAATAGGCGGGATGAAGGCAGGCGTCTATCTTGAATTAGAACATCACTACCACAGTTTACTGATGAAAACCTGAGCAAATGCCTTGTTATTCCAATTCCACTTAACATGGACCGTGTATATTATTCATTGGGCTTTCGTCCATTGAGGACTGAGTGGCTCTTGCAAGATCTAAAAAAAGAGGTGACTTTCTTTTTTCTTAATTTGCATATGATAATGTGCCAATGTAAGCGTGTTTGACAATGCATGCCACAGCCTGTCCACAAATACACTTACACCCACCTCACAATAATCCCATAGACCTTTTTTTTTTTTTGCATAGACACAATACGAAAAAACTTGTGCATGAAGCAGCTCGATAATTTTAATAGGGGATAACCATCCCAGAAGCTTGCGGTCTCATACACTCCCACAATGGGAAAATTTTGTATAAAAACATGCAAGCGTGTAATATACGCCGCACGCGCATTGTAAAAAAAATTCAGTAGCTAGGATGGAACAAATTTGAAAATCAGGCACACATCTCCACAGAAAACAGCAGTATTTTACAGGGTGCACAAATATTTCAAAATATGCAAATGTCACATAGATGGACAGAACCATAGTAACATTGTTGCCGTCCCTTGGAGATACTCAGTTATTTTTTACATTCCGCCTAATTAGATAATTAGTCTTATTTATTGATCAACTTCTCAATTATTATAGCTAGATTAAAAGTGTCAGTGAGAAAATTGTAGAGAAACATGAAAAACTCCCGATACAGCTTTCTATTGCTCAATACGCGCTACGTAGAAGTGTTTTTCCGAGCATCAAAGAAGCTCACGAATACACGCAAAGTGCCTCGAGCGGCCAGTCGCGTGGCAATGTTGCTGTATTCGCGGGTTTCGTTCACGCTCGGAAAACACTTTTATGTATCACGTATTGAGCAACAGAAAGTTATAGTGGGAGTTTTCCATGCTGCTGTACAATTCTCTCGTTCACACTTTTTATCCAATTATAACATTAAAAAAGTTGATTATTCAATTATGAAAATAATTTTGTAATTAAGCGGAATAAAAAATAATCTGAGTATCTCCAAGCGACGGCAGACAACATTACCTTGGTTCTGTCCAGCTACGTGACATTTACATATTTTCAAATCTTTGTGCATGATAAACCACCCAGTATATATCTTGTACATGCAGCAAAATTTGCACTAACTACTGTGGCACACAGGAGGTTCTCTCTTCCGCAGCGGCTTTCGAGGTTTATTTGACCGTGTGAGGTTCTTTGGACAGTTTGGAAATAAGGTGGGAATCCTTTTATCGAGCGCTCCGCGTAATATGGAGCTGGTGTACTTGATGACGGCTTTGGTGCCCTCGGACACGGCGTGCTTGGCCAGCTCGCCCGGCAGCAGCAGACGCACGGCAGTCTGGATCTCCCGGCTCGTGATGGTCGAGCGCTTGTTGTATCCTCTGAAAAATGGCTGGTGCAGACATGGTCGGTAGGCGTTAGAGTTCGGTCTGCCCTCAGATTTTCACGGCGCCACTGCTCTAGACGACCGCTGTCGGACGGCTCTTTGAATAAAAGCACACACTCCGCACAAGTCAGGTATCCAGAATTGCAGTTCGGAACGAAGCACTTTCTAGCCATTTCAAACGCCCCTCAGAAGGCCGCTGCCACCTTGGTCGAGGGCCCGTGGCGACAATACCCAAGCACAAGCTCATGAAACGAACGCGAACAAAAATCGTGCCTTCAAAACAGCGCAACCGCACATGCAAGCAGGAAGACGAAGCAGCGGCAGCACGCGCCTTCCCGCCGAGGCAGGGACCGCATACCGCAGCGCCCTCTACGACGGCGCCGAACCTGTTGCAACCAAGGATCTGGACGCGAGCGAGCGGCGCTTTCGCGCGCGTTGGGGGGAGAGTGTCAGCACCTCTCCTTATGCTTACACCATGAGTAAAAGTACCGCCATTTACTCTTTCCTCCGCCGTCTCCTCTCCTAAAGCGCTTGTTTTTTGTTTTTTTCTTTACTTTTTGCTTGCGAAACCATGTCGACGGTGGCGCCCCTAGAAAGTCCCCGTTGAAGCTTTCAGGCCGGTCCACGGCCGGGCTCGACTGGCGCGCGCGCTCGCTTCTTACGGCCTTCTCACCCGTCGGGGAAACAATGGGAGAGTTTCTCAGCACGTTTCGCCACCCGTCGGCGGTAGGGGCGCTGCGACCCTGACCCTGCTCCGCGTACATGCGCTTGCCTTCGCGCTCGCACGATCGTTTTCCCGCGCATTTTATTCGGTGCTCTGTCAGTGTCGGTCAGTATGAAGTAATTTGTGGTCTCCGCGCCCAAAAGGACACTAATAAAATTCTCCATCCATCCATCCTGAAGACGGTCGTACAGCCTTAAGTACGCGCGGCCACAGCCAAGACTTGGCGCCGTTCATTGCACATCGGTATATAACTGTTGGGTGATGGTGTATTGCTGTCTTCCGCATTGCAAGTCCCGTTCCGGGAAAACACCCGGTGTTTCTTTTCACCAGTTCCCAAGCAATGAGTTTCTAGCGCTTTTGGACAAGATAGCGTCAACTAATAAAGGGGAATTATAAGATGGACATAAAGATCGTAGCCTTCTCCCCCGGATGCGCTATTCGGCAAATACATAATTTCACTATAACTCCTTTTTCCTCACGCAGCAACTATATTAAGCATTCTTTTTTTTTTCCGCGCACAGTAGTGGACTGGAACCAGCTAAAAAAAATGACGTCGTCTCTGCGCCAACATTAACTTTTTTTTATCATGTTTACAATGACATTATTTTGTTTGTGCCATGTTTGCAGTGACAGTGTTTTACTTCTTTAGAGTAACGTTGAGTGTGCCCAACCTGTACGCTTTGTATTTATTCAAATAACAGTTTTCTTTATTAACGTGTGCATTTTCTGTACATACCAATGTATTCGTTATGCTTGTACCACCCTGCTAATATCACCGCATGGTGATTGCAGTATTTATAAAATAAATATAAATAATTAATAGCGGTTTTTTTTCGATAAAGCCTCCGAATACCTGCCACGCAGGAATGTACTAGAAGTACTCGAAAGAGCAGTGCAGCCCTATTTACAACGCGCTCCCATCTTCAGCTGCCCTGAAGGTGTTGACGACAGTCATGCGATACGATCCGCAAATCTAATTACCGAGAAGTTTCTGAGAATACTCCTTGTAAATCAGTCAAACCAACTGACTGAAGAAAACGACAAGCCTTGGGCCTATGTACACAAGTTGCCAAGGAAACACTTTAGATTGTAATTGTGAATAAGACACATTTGTGAGCTACTGTGCCCGCAAGTTTTCGCCTGAAAGTATGGCAACCATTGTAAGTGCATACGAGCAATAAATATTTGTTTTCATTCCTCAAAATGCATTTTATGGCGGAGAGCTGTTCTCCCGGCGCATGCAGCCCCAGTGAACTTAAGCTCGATGTATTAATACAGTTACACTGCATCCATTTATAAGAAGCCTAGATGAAACATTTACGAGTCCTCTACAATTAGGCGACTTGTTCTTGAATGTACGGTGAGGTAAGAAGCGCGCCCGACCCAATCTTCCAACGTTGCGCGCGCTGCACAGATCGGCTGGGAGCAGCTGAGCAAGAGGGTGGGGTCGCAGCGCCCCCCTCCAAGCAGCGGCGATAGGCATGAACTAGCCCCGATGCGAAGGCCGTAAGAAGCGAGCGCGCGCGCCAGTCGAGCCCGGCCGTGGCCGGTCGCGCGCCGCGGCCGCCACCGGCGACTGCGCTGAGTGACTTTCAACATGGCTCTGAGACAGAAAAAATATCAGCATCCAATCGGAGATACAGGAGAGAGAGAATTGGTGTTGATCAAAGGATGGCGGTACTTTTCCTATATAGGGCGTTGGTTTATAGTAGTTTATAATCCGACGTAACGCGCGCGCGCGCATGCTACGTCACGTTGGCGAAAACGACCCCCTCAATAGTCGAGCGCACCGGCGCAGCCAACGTAACCGGCGGCTTCCGACGCGCCCCGACGGACCCGGCGCCGAATTGGCTCCTGATCCATTCGCGCGATCCAACCGACTGCGCCGACCCACAATGCCATTTCGCGCGAAGAAATAAAGGCGCCCACGCCACTTCGCCGACGGTCGCAGACAGCCGTTCAAAGTGGCGCGCGGGCTTGGGATCGTTCTACGCATGCTCTGAAGATAACAGCCGACGGCGCGCGCGTCGGAGGAGATGGCGTTTCGGCTGGCCGCAAACGCCTGGCCGCAAACTGGCCGCAAACGACGCTGGCCCGCGCGCCGATAACGTCGGACTTTATACGACTCTACGACGCCATCGGTAAGCGGTAAGAATCGAGTAAATACGGTAAGCGTTTCTTTTCTGAATTTTCGTGCCGAACCTGCATATAACTAAATCTTCTTTATAACAAAGTTTTTCGGGAAGTTGTCAATTTCGTTATATCCAGGTTTAACTGTATAACCTGATACCACAAGTAACAACAAAAATTTGGGTCGAAGTAATGTACAATCAAGTATGCGAATAGCCGAAACGCGGCACGTATGAGGCATACTGCAAATCAGCGCGGAAGACGATGGCAACACAAGAAGGACGGTCACGGAGAAGCCCTGTCTAAGAACTGAAGTTGGGTATGAGGATGAGGCCTGTGCAGCGGCCGGGCTCCTTTCACGCACTTCTCTATGGACAGGCTTCGCCATCTAGCGGCGCGGCTGCGAAGTCCGTGCATGCCAGTGACTCAAGTAGGCGAGTTGGCATTGAAACGCTACGTTGAGTGGCCCTTACTCAGTGGCACATACCCAAGTTGGCGTCAGAATGGTTCATTGAAGAGCGAGCGGCACATACTCACTGCGGACCGACTCACATTTGTATACTGCACTACCTTCGTCATTGCGCCACATTTTCGGCTAGATGCTTAGATAACCGGAAAGAAAACTGGTCTAACAATGCCAAGGATGCTGCTCACGTTAAAAAAGCCACAGCATCTGCGAATCCTTCCGCAGGAGCTGTAAGCCTGGAAATGTGCACGCTGGCGTGGAGCCGCCCGACGACTAAATCCGCCGAGCCGCAGCTGAGAAATGTGACGCTCAACGTGGAACCCGGATCACTCATGGGAATCGTTGGCTTCGTCGGCAGCGGCAAGTCCTCGCTGCTGTCGGCCATCCTCGGGGACATGCAGTGCCTCGAAGGAAGTGTTGTACGCACGGTAAGCACCCTCGGTGGTGTGGGTGGTGCCGAGCGAGATAGTGGCATTGAGACGCTAGAGTTTGACTGGCTGTGGCGCAAATAGCTTACAAATTGTCTTTTTCGTCTTCGTGTCTCGTTTTGCGCTGTTATATTTCTATACTCCGTTTGCAAAGCTAACAGCGACTTAGTCAATTTTGCTGTGAGCGCATATGTGCAGTTTCTGCAGAGATGCAGACAAAAAAAAAAAAAAAGAGGGACAGCTCTTTTGGCGAATCTGCGGTAACGAAAAGGGATATACTATGCTCAGTTCGAAGTGAGGTTGATTGGAACATTGCACAGACTTCCTCAAAAATTTAGGCTTACGTTGCCCGTGACCGCCAAGCTTACTACAGCCTCTTTAAGGAAGTTACTGTCGTGTACCACGAGTTCCAATGACCGTGGGATAGAAAAGGAAAACGAAAGCGCCACAATAACCGCACCGCACCGCAGAACGACATATATGGTGAAGACACGGAGTAACCGGTGCACTATTGGGAAAGACTGTACGCTGCCATTATTGATTGGCAAACGTTACAATGCAAATAGACGCACCTGGAAATTTGGAAGCTCGTTTATTCGATTTTACAATATATTATTTTCCTCGCAGGGCCGCATAGCGTACGTGCCTCAGTTGCCGAACGTGCACAACATGACCATACGGGACAACATTCTTTACGGCCGGCCCATGCATCCGGGCAACTACGAACGCGTGCTTCGCCGCTGCCAGCTCATGAACGACCTCAACAAGATTCCAGCGGGGGACGCGGCTGAAGTGGGAGAGAAGGTGCGTAGGCACTGCTGTGGTTTGAAACGCAGCTTCGCTAGATGCAAGTAGCATAGCTTCGGTTTCACCTCACAGCGAAGCTGTTAACCTCTAGTTGGTCGGGATTTTTCGGCAGTTGGTCATGCTTACGCAAAATGTGGGCCGATCCCGAAGGTAGTGCAAAGAAGCGGAAAGCGCACACTGTGCTGCTCCTCCAAGAGATATCACACGACGTCGTCAGGTCACATCATCACTTGACGATGACGTCATCGTGCAACGTCACGTTTGGCGTGATGGCGTCATCAGGTGATATCGTCACGTGATGATGCCATTATCACGTGACATTACCTTTGACGTGATGGGGTCATCACGCGACCTTTGGTGTCATGATGTCATCGCGCGATGTTTGACGTGATGAAGTATTCATGTTACGTCATCCTGTCAAACGTGACGTCACCATTTGGTTAGCTGGGTTTTGATACCATCGGATGTTAACGCCGGATATTTCGCTTCATGGGCCATATAATGCTTTCGCATTTATAAAGAATACCCCCCCCCCCCCCCCCCTAGCAGTTGTAGTGGCGGTTTTCGAGAGCTTCGCTGGACATCCAATTTCGCTGGGTCGGCACGGCGAGTCAATGTTTTTTACAGCGATAGCTATTATGGGCTCGCTCCCGTAGCCGTTTTGATGTTTCTCACTGACTCCCGTGTCCCCGTGGCAGAAATTAAGTGCTTCGCGAATTCATCCTGCTCATGATGGGCGCGTATGACTCACATCAGAAGCCTTCATCTTACACGTGCCGGTGGCTGATAACAAAAGCCTTCCACATCGAGAAAAGGGCCAAATCATGCGTGTACTACCCATACATTTCACTCCTTGCGAAGGAGATATTGCCACGTAGCCTGCATTCAGGTACCACGCAGATCGCTTTGGACGCCAACAGCGTCCATCGCGACACGCGGAGTCCGCCTGTCTACCGGCCTGCGTGTGCACGAGCTCCAACCTAGAAGCTGCCCCACCAATGGGAAACGATAGCGTGTGGTTTTCATCGAGGGAGGCCACGAGCGGCATGCGAAGACGGTGGCACGCGACCGAGAACGTTTTTCGCTGCGCAGGCAACTCAGTGATTCCCTTTAGCTCCGGGCACAAGTTCGCCCTTTAATAAATAGTTTTTTTTTTTGTAAACCTGTGTTAACTGAAGTCGCTACAATATCATTCAGATCGGAGCGATTTCGTCGCCTTGCATCCACGCGTGCTCCTGTTCCGTATTTCCTGTTTATTTTCTTGTTCAGCGTACAATTACATACGCTGCTGGAACGAATAAACATTTATTTGTCCATCAGCGCGCTCATTTGTCCCTTTCTTCCCTCCGGTTCGCTGCGCTGTTATATCTGCTCAGGTCGTGAACCAACCAGCAGGGAAGCTGTCGGGGAACCCGATACAGTCTCCGAGAAAGTAGGTTTCCGGCATGTAGGTGCTCTGTCATGGTGTCTGAAAATGAACACAAATAGATTGATCGTTTGATTGATTGATTGATTGGTTCCGATCAATTGATCAACTTATTGATCGACTGAGTGAATGAGTCACTGAGTGATTGATTCAGTGACTGATTGTGATCAGGATTTGAAACCTTGGCAACAGATACGTCGCCAGCCTACCCACACTTACAAATACCAATGGGCGAATTTCTTGCTCCGTCCACGCGGTCACAGGGTACGAATCTCAGTGGTGGCCAGAATCAGCGAATATCATTGGCTCGAGCGGCGTACAGCAACAGTGATGTGTACCTCCTTGACGATCCGCTCAGCGCACTCGACCCGGCGGTGGCCAACAACATCTTCCGCGAAGTCCTGGGACCGTCCGGTCTTCTCCGGAACAAGGTGATCTCGTCGGCTTCCTTTTCTGTAGCTTGGTACAGGATCACTTCGCGCCCACTAGAAAGCATCCGTGGTGGCCGAGAACCCAACTCCCGCTCTCGTGTGCGGCAGAACAACATCATATAGGTGTGAACATTGACTTAGTGTGGGCGCCATGAGGTCTTGGTGAACTGAATTGTAAAACAACAATCTAGGTAGTTCGTCCAAGTCCGTTCTTTTTGAGCAACACGAAGGTTATTTTGTAAATCCTTGCAGACAAGTTACGGTTCTATCAGTCACTTAAGTGAACGAAAACGTCTATATCAGCAAATTATCTGTTTGTTTCCCATCCACCATAATGGGGAGGAAGGAGTTCGTGCACAAATTTAGCTAGTATAGATGAATATATTGATTTCCGATATAACCTGTCAAGACAGGTGAAAAAGAGATACCTTATTAAGAAATACAGCCGTCAATTGTTATTGAGCGTTGTTCTTTATGTAACTGACAATTGATAGGTGCTAAAGTAGGTGATTCTGTACTACGTTTGCAGTTACTACAATTGTCTCTGACCACTGCGTCTGCATCAGCCTTGACACAGACGTCATTGACGCTTTAATTCCGTTGGAGTGTTAAACTGATATGCGTGTGTTTCAGACTCGCATTATGGTTTGCAACCAAGGACCGTACCTGCGTCACATGGATAAGATTGTATTCGTACACGACAAGAGAGCAACGGTGTACACATCTATCAACGATCTGCTGAAAGACCCAGCGTCGCCACAGAATTTCCAAGCGGCTTTAAAGCAAGATCATCTGGGGTTCACTACTGCAGACAGGTAAGGTCTGCAGTGATCGGTCTACTAGGTCGTGGGTTCCAGAGACGCGTAATAACGAGAAGAGATATTTAGAAAGTGTGGCAGATTAACTCAAAAACCAAGTAACAAATGACCTGCGACCTGAACAACTCATAAATGAACCCCGAGCCAGGGCGCGGAAAATTCCTGCGACCGCACACCGCCAGTCACCCTCGCTCCTCGTCTGCGCTGTTGCCCCAAATTTTTCAGCGCGCTTCCTTTTATAAAAATCTTCAAAGTATACAGCGCCACCTGGCTACAGTTATATGAACAAGGAGCGGCAGAAATGACGCCATACGCCGGCACAATGCTCTGGGAATCCTGAAGGTCATAAGTAGCGTAGAAGCAGACTAGTTTTAAGGCAGACAAGATTAGCGCAGGGAGTGTTCTTTTGAAGAGCTGTGTTCTTCAAACATGCATTCTGTTGATAATATTCAACGTCATAAATTTCAACAATTTTTTTTCGTATTTAGGCCTTTCCAGCGTAGCAAAAGTAAACACTTGCAAGATTCCTTGTCTTTGCCAATAAACAAACAACTGTGAACAGGCGCTGTAAAAATCCATGACGCTAGGAGGCGCTAATGCAGTAATTTCGAGGTGGCATGGTAACCTTTTTTTATTTTTGCCTTTTTCTGGACTATCACACCTGTTCTCAGGGTAAACTATCTAATCTTTTTGGCCTTCCAGCAACGTAACTTACTATCAGGGTTTACTTTTTATGAGTATTCCTATTCTCTTTGCCTTCAACGTTTGAACTTCCCAACGGAGGTCTTCCGGCTTAGCACAGGAACCTCCGGTCGCATGACGTACTGCTTAGCTTGAAATTTCAGTTGACCTAGCTCTAATCACCACTGATTCATCGGCGATTTAACCATTACTTATGATATTTTCATTTTTTTTCGGCTGGAAGCACTGCCCTTGAGCAGGATGAAGAGAACGACTCTGTGGGAAGAATAACGGAAGAAGAACTGGCTCAATCAAACAAGGTGAATGAAGCCAAAGTCCCGTATTCGAGACCGGGGTGTCTTCAACTCTGCTAAACAAGTTTAATGTAATAGATATATAAATTAAATTAGATTCTAGGGTCTTACGTGCCACAACCAAGTTATGACTATGATGTGGGGGACTCCGGACGCGCAGTATGTGGGGGACTCCGGAATAATTTTGGCCGCCTGGCGTTCTTCAACGGGCATCCGATGCACGGTACATGTCCGTTTTTGCATTTCGCTCCCATCGAAGTGCGGTCGCCGCAGCCGGGATTCGATCCCGCGCCCTTGGGCTTAGCAGCGATACGCCAAAGCCACTATGCCACCATGGCGAGTCTAATAAATATTTTTGACTTATTAAGTTTAATGTCATCGTCATCATTAGCCTATCTTTATGTTGATTGCAGGACGAAGGCTTCTCCTTGCGATCTCCGATTACCCCTGTCTTGTGCTAGCTGATTCCAACTTACGCCTGCAAATTTCCTTATTTCATAACCCGCGTAATTTTCTGCCGTCGTCGACTGCGCTTCCCTACCCTAGGCACTCTTTCTGAAACTCTAATGGTCCACCGGTTAACTGCCCTATGCATTACATGGCCTGCCCAGCTCCATTTTTTCTCTCAATGTCAACTATAATATCGGCTATCCCTGTTTTCTCTCCGATCCACAATGTTCTCTTCCTGTCTCTTAACGTTAGGCCTAACATTTTTCGTTCCATCGTGCGGTCCTTAACTTGTTCTCAAGCTTCTTTGTTGATCTCCAAGTTTCTGCCCCATATGTTAGCACCGGTAGAATGCAGTGATTGTACACTTTTCCTTTCAACGACAGTGGTAGGCTCCCAGTCAGGATTTGGTAATGCCTGCCGTATGCACTCCGACCCAAATTTATTCTTCTGTAAATTTCCTTCTCATGATCAGGGTCCCCTGTGAGTAATTGACCTAGATAAACGTACTTCTTTACAGACTCTAGAGGCTGACTGGCGATCCTGAATTCTTGTTCTCTTTCCAGGCTATTGAACATTACGTTTGTCTTCTGCTTATTAATCTTCTACTCCACTCGTACACTTTCACGGTTAAGGTCCTGAATCATCTGTTGTAATTCGTCCCCAATGTTGCCGAATAGGACAATGCCATCTGAAAACCGAAGGTTGCTGAGATATTCGTCGTTGATCCTCACTCCTAAGCCTTCGCAGTCTAAGAGCTTGAATACTTCTAAGGATGCAATGAATAGCATTGGATATATTGTGCCTCCTTGCCTGACCTCTTTCTTGTTCGGTAATTTTCTACTGTTCTTGCGGATAAGCAATGTTTTGCGTATTTAATATTAACTAGGCTAAACGTAATAACCTTGGGTAAACATCGGTGAGCAGGGCAGAATAGCGCATCAGTTATGAGAAGCATATAAAAGTGTTTTCAAGCAAACAAAGCTATAGTCCGTAAGTCCGACCTTATGTAATATAAATCGTTAAGTTGGACATAAGGGTTTGAAAAGTTTCTATTCGGCTGCGGGATCTTCTTATTGACAGGGGAAGCGCGCCTTTATTGAAATATTGCATAACTGATTCACATCAGAATAGCATACATGCGAGGAACGACACAAAAATCTACAGTAATACTTTTAAGTTTTAGGCAAGTAATTATTCTAACGACATATATTAATGAATAATGAATGAGTTGTAATTTGACAACACAACCTTGTCGTTTGTAGCTGACGCTATCGAGATGCTCACGATTATATTGTGGATACTTTCTGTACGAGATTAAGAATTCTCGCATATTACGGGGCATGTTCAATATAACGTCAAATTTTTAAATGTAACTGTAATTTAGCCACAGTACTTGTCATCATTATCATCATCACTCAATATTTATGTCCCCTGTCAGGCGTAGGCCTCCCCATGCGATCACCAGATACCCATCCTGCACGACCTGACAACGTCCTATCTTTGTAGCACATTACTTGTAGCATACGTGCTACTTCTAGCACGCGATAATCTTCGACGTGGTTTACGCAATTCATGAACACAGGCAGTATATTTTATTCTGATAGCAATTATATATGGACACTTCAGACGCATTTTTGCCGTCGACGTCGCCGTGATGTTCCGTATACAGTCCAAGGGTGATAACACCGTCTCAGCGCGCGCCGCGTGCTATATGGGCGAATGAAAGCGCGCGAGCAGAGCCGACGATCGTGGCTCAATCTGGCGAGCGAGGAAGTGGGGAGCGGCGTTGCTTTCCGGCAGCAACTACGTATTTCGGGGCCACGCGCAAGGGCAACCGGCGGTCGCGGCTCAATCTCGCGCTCGCAGGGAGGAAAGCTGGGAGGTATTGCGGGAGGGAGGGGGGAGGCGTTCTACTCTGGCACCAACTGGATACTTTCCGTGATCACGCGCGCCTTATCTTGAAAGGGACCTGCACCTGCAGACAGCTCATACCTTTGTACGCGCTGTGTTCTCGCCGCTCAGTTTGCGTTGAAGCGATAAACAGCACGAAGGTCACTTTGCTTGCTGCTGCTGCTGCGCTTCCACACGCCAGCGGTCTGACAGCGAGTGCCCACGGTCATCGAATGTGATGTGGTCATGTGTGCCTGTGCGCGCTGACACCATGCTTGTTAATTTAGTTAGTAAGCGAACGTTTCCAAGTTAAATACGGCCTATAAAGCTACTATCCTTAATACGTATAGCTGTCTACTAATTTTCAGTCCGCAAAGTTCGGAGACGCAAACCACCAGGCTTACAAAAGAACGCAAAAAGGTATACAAAAGAAACCCGGGGGAGTACTAAATAACGCGAGTGGGGCGTGGCGCTCTCCGTATGCAAAAGAAGCCCCTTTGGGCACTCACACACGTTCGCGTACGCAACATCTAAAACTCCCTAATCTAAAGCATAGCGTTACCATAGTTTTGTTGCAGCAAGAAAAGACGAAGACGTAGACGAGATACAATGGACGAGCGCTGCCTCTGAACTGAAGATTTTATTGAAAAAGATCGTATGTAAGCGATAGCAACACACATAGTCCTGCGTATCTCATCTACGTCTTCGTCCTTTGGCGCTGCAACAAAATTATGCTACCGTACCAAGTCGCCCAACTTTCGATCGTATAGCTTTACCGTCCCATATTTACCAATATCTCTCCACCCATTCCTTCCTGACTGCGGATACGCGTTAAATCGTGCGCCTGCGCAGTCTGAGGCATGCATCACTTGATTCGCAACGCATGACATTATATCGAAATTTTTCGAGCAACCGAAATGTATTTTCGAACATAGTTTCGTTTTCTAGGATACTTGTGAAGTGCATGCCGAGGCGGCTTGTCTAAATCAACGTTTGCCTTCTCATCACTTCGGGCCGTTGCGATCGCAGACCGGCCTGCAGCTTCTCCTGGCTCTCGTCCGTTTCTCGCAATGGCCCGCGATGGCAGGCGTGGCCGTGCTAACCGCGGCAGCCGTGGCAAATGGGATGCAGCAGCTCTGGATCAAGTCGTGGACGGACGCCTCCACCGCTGATCCTGACGGCGCGGCAGCGGCACGGCGGTACTGGGTCGGAGGACTCGTCGGCATCTGCATTGCCAACGGTGGGCACATTTTACGCACGCAACAATTTGTTTCTTAGGCTCAAGGGGGTGCACGGAAGAAGTACTGCAAGCTGTTATTTAACAGCTTGCCAAACCATGCGGGTCGAAAAAAAGAAATGTGTTTCTGTTTTTGTGTCTCGATATTTACTTGCGATAGCATGTTATTTGCGCTGCATGCTACGTGACGTCTCTCGTCTACATGAAGCATCTTGCATGGCATATGACTCTCAGAAATATATAACTGAGCAATAATATACTTTTGATAGCTAATCATACTTAGAGTGCATATTTGTACAATACGCCGCATTTTTAGATGTGGTGTGCTCGTTAGCACGATATACATTTGCTAACTAGAAACCAGGTTAACTCAACACGTGCACGTTGTTAATGCATGCACTGTTTCGTGAGAAAGCATTAGTTCGTGTGCGAGCCTCTTGCCTGTCTCACTTGTTATCAAAGAAAACAAACAAAAAAGGCAGGAAAAGACACGGAATTTTGCACGAAAATCTCCGAAGGCCCTCATTTCTCAATTGCCTGGTAGATGGTGCCACAGTACAAAGCTGAGCATCTTTTGTGCGTGCATGCGTGCGTGTGTTTGTAAATAGGCTTTTCATCACCGCATCAAATGCAGAGGCTTAATTCACCAAGGCTCGTAGTACTTAGCGAAAGTTTATCAATGTGCACAACCAGTGGCACCACCAGAATTTTTTTTCAAGGATGGGGGGGGGGAGGGTCACTAACTTGACCGGGGAGGGGGAGGAAGGGGGGCTTATAAGGCTGCATACTAAAATAAATTTCGGATGTGGGAGGGGGGGGGGGGGAGGTGCCCGCTGGCCCACCCCCTGGCTACGCCAGTGTGCGCAAGAATCGGCAATTTATCGGCAAGAGCATGTACAGCGTCGACCACATCTAAGGTGAACATCTCATTAGTATTCCAGACATCATAGAAGCGGATGTTCAGTACATAATTCGAAAAATCTGTTTATCGACACCATGATTACACATCGTATAACGAACATTTCACTCGTGAAGCAGAATAAACGCTGTAGTTTAACCGGCTTGAATACTAATGAGGTGTTCACCTTAGATGTGGCCCACCCTGTACGTGGGCACTCGCTTTCGCGCGCCCTTTTAATCGTAGCTTATGCGAATAGAGTTACTTTCAATTTTCTCCTCCATTGAACACGCTTGCAGTGCTGTGCCGCCTGCTGGGCGGCGTGCTGCTGGCGGCCACTGCACGCCTCATATCTGGTTCGCTGCACCGCGCCATGCTGGAAGGTGTGCTTCTCAGTCCGGTGTCTTTCTTCGACGCGTCGCCCAGGGGCCGGGTGCTCAACCGGTTCGCCGGGGACCTGGACAGCGTGGATGCCGATTCGTTTCTTTGCGGCAAGCAGTTCCTCCAGGGGTCGCTGATCACAGTCGCCAGCATCGCGGTGGTTGCCACGCAGGCACCCCTGGTGGTCGCGGTCACTGTAGTTGTCGCCGTCCTCACCGCAAGGGGCTTTGTGAGAAACTTATTTATAACTTACCACCAGCGCTCGTATCGTCTGTTTCGTTCCTTTTCTTCTGTGCGTGTCTTCTCAATGTCGCGCAGTTTCTGTGAATGCGCTCTATGAATGCTATGAGCCTGCCAAACTGCGAATTTTAGTAAAAAATCCGCGGCTATGACATCGGTGGGAAGAGGGGGGGGGGGGGGGTCGCATTCATTTTGTAAGTCTGCACTGAGCGCACGCCTTTTATGGGATATATGCAGGGTAGTTCAGCTAACTTGTGCCAAGCCTTAAAATATCAACGTGTGCGTTACGAGGTGTTAACTGCTCTTGAACGACTCTGACTACATTTTTACTATGAGCTTAGGTAATTATTTGCCAATAATTATTTACCATCTTTAAAGTACTTCTTTGAAGGGAAAATTTCACTGAGAAGTTGTAGAGATTATTCACAAATATATATAAAAACATTTTCATGCCGACAACTGCTTTGGGTTTATTTTTCATGGCGTCAACGAAAGATCGCGAGATTAAAAAAAGTACCACGTGACTAGGCACTAGCGCGCAACGACATTAGTGCCCTCAAACATACTATGAACGAATTATCGAAGCTGCACGCAGACGTTGCTTTTAAAGCATTACTTAACAAGTTGGAAAATTAATTATTGTTAGCAATTACCTAAGCTCACAGTAAAAATAACTTGAGTTGCTCAAGAGGACTGTGAACAGTACTATAAGTTGGTTGCATTCTTGTAACGCACACGTTTTTTTTTTTTTTTAACTTGCACGGAGTTAGCTGAAATACCCGGTGTAGGAACTTTATTAACGGTGATTTACCTTAAAGTTAGACGCCACACACAAGCAGCAGCCGGCTTGGATAAGCTGAGACTAACAAGCAAGACATTTTTAATTACGATGACCTTTGCAGTGATCTTTCTGTTGCCCATTTTTATTAGTAACATTCGTAGGCTGAATAAACTTTCTCTAAGCAGGTATCCCTCTGGTGTACTTTCACGATAAGAAAACTTCCGAGGTATGGTCGTAGACTGACGAGGGAAACGTTTTCCTGAGCATAATCTTTCGTAAACCTTGACAGCAACATTCGTAAAGTCGTAGAATGAGCCGAAATGCGTAAACTTTAGAAAACATTCTGGCGAGTTGGACAAAGACGCTGATAGTACGTGCAGATGTAAGCTGTTTCCTGCAAGTATAGTCTTGATGCGATGGTGTTTTGATCTACTAGGTATTCTGCGCGTCTCGGTTTCACAAAATGTTTCATCCCTCGTCGGGCCTATTTAAAGGAGACATGAAAATGAGGAGGCTTAAGCTTCGCCTTTAAGAGTGGCACGCGATAGCGTTAGCGGGCCCCGTTCGCATCGCATTTTTCTTTCTGAGTAGGCTTCACAGTAACACATAATGGGGGAAAGCCAGCTTACAAAGACAAGCTTACATCGATCCCCTCAAATTCGGGTTCACTTTTAGGCACAAATGCATTGCTGGGAAGACATCTTTCCAGAGAAAATACAAACCGTCTTATATCAAAAGGTGAAGGCCCTAGGACCTTTATTATTATTTTATTAATTGTTTGCTGTTGACCCGATGCGCGCGCGTATCCAAAACAGGCTTTAGTCCCAGTTTGACCTTCGCTGAGCTTGAAGGTCAGATTTACGGAACCAGGCGTTTTCTGGGTTTGTACGTGGAGTAGTTGAGCTATCGCTCTAATATGCTGTTTGCGTACCACTTTCCGAATCTCGCAGAGCTTGGCTTTTAGCGCTTCGAATAGCTCGCGCTACTTCGAGAGCGTGTCCACTTCGAAGCTGCTGCAGCACATGACCGAGACCCTGGAGGCGTTGAGCAGCGTGCGAGCGTACGGCGTCCTGGACAGGTTCCGGCGGCACTTCTTTCGGCTAGAGGACACGTGCGTGCGCGGTCATTCGTCCTTCTGCGCCTGCTACCGTTTCACGCGGTCCCTGACGGCAGCGGGCGGGTTCGTGGTCGTGCTCGCAGCTATGCTCTTCAACACCGTGGGCACGGCGACGCCCGACCCGAGCAGCTTGGGACTCGCCCTCAGCTCAGCCACGTCGGTGAGCGCACCAAGGAGTCACGTAGTAGACGGATGCGTTACTGGGCTCCGATCTTCGCGTGATATTCGCAAACTTGCACTGGTCTTAATAAAAAAGAAGGAAAAACAGGGTTTAGTTTTAGTTGTGGCAGCTTTACGTTGAGTACATATCCAGGAAGATCGTCAAGCCTTCGTAACGCGAATTATCGCGCGACTACTTGAGAAAAGAATTTGTCGTTGGTTGATTGACGGCATTTAATGAGCGAAAGTAAAATGCGTGCCCGCTGCGAGATTTGGGTTAATTTTGACCACCATGAAATCGACTTCGTGCTCAAGTGTGCCACCGTTTTTTTTTTGTATTTTGCGACTGCCAGAATCCGTCCAGCTGCTAACGGGGTTCGCACTCGCGACCTCGTGCTCGGTAGCCGAATGCCAGAGTGACCGCTATGTTAAGAGAGCAGGTAAGGTTTGAGGTAAATTGCTCACAGGTCGCGAAAGAGGTGTGAGGACGGAATAATTAACTTCTCAGAAATGACCAGTGTCACATACGGTGCTAGATGAGTCACAGGTGGCATGATACGTCATCATGCGAACCGACCACCCTGCCCATCGATCTGCATGCGCGCGTTCATCTTGTCAGTGAACGCCAATGCTAGGAGTTCGTAACAGGCGTAAAACGCCGGTGACGAAATGGGAGGACGCGCAATCTTCCCTCAATTCTTTTCGCCCCCAGTCTCTTGTAGCGCTTAATGCGCAAACAAGAGCGAGTGTCAAACCTAAATTATTAAGCGCCCATCTTGCAACAATCACACCGTGGCACATAACAACGGATGGAAGGAAGGAAGGAAAACAAGAGGTGAAAGGCAGAGAGGTTAACCAAGTGAAATATCCTGTTGGCCTACTTTACACAGGGAGATGGGGTAAGGACAGAAAAGATAAGACAACAAGAAAGAATGGAAATAACTGAACAACACGCCTATGTAGCAGGACTGTCCACTGAACACGAAAAGCCTACCTGCTTTGTCAACCTGTCAGTGTACTACTAAACGCCCGTCCGCATATGCGACCCCGTTTGCAGCGAAGTTTTCCCTTATATAGTCGTGTATCAGCTCTTTTTTTAACTTTATCATGGAGACAGGGCTCCACAACTTGCGTGTAGAAAAGTTTTTATTTATTTCATTTATTTTTTACATACTGCAGTCCGAAGACTAAGCAGGGGGGGGGGGGGGGGGCAAAAAAGGGAACGCCGATGCCGAAGGGCGAATTAACTTTCAGGAAACTGTGTTTGTTCTTCGCAGTATTTTAGCAATAGACAACTTCCTTAACAAGTGTCGTATGCAATGATTTCAAACCATCACTTTCGCAGATTCCGCTGGCGCTGATGAGCTTGTGCCTGATGCTGTTGAACAGCGCTTCAGATAGTTGTGTCCTTCGAGCGTTGCCTGGAGTACACTGATCTGCCGCCTGAGGTGCATCATCGTTTACATTCCTCTGGTTGTCGCACTTAGACATGAAAACGGTAACGGAAAATAGTCTTGTTGCAGCTTTCGGTTCGAAATCGCAGGCTGATGTCGACAGGAAACCTGGAGGAGAAAAACAGGCGTTGAACTGCGTGGCTTTGTCCGAGGATTGGCCGTCGGAAGGTAGAGTCGCGTTTCAGGACTACTCCGCTTCGTACCGACCTGGAATCGCACCCAACGTTCTCAACGGGATCACTTTCACTGTGCAGCCTACGCAGAAGGTAAGCGCTTCGTCTGCAAGCTGTTGAATTCTGTTGGAATCGAAATTAATACGTGGACGAAAGCGTATGCCTCCCTGTCTTCTGTTTCGCCGTATTCATTTCTTTCCCTTCACTCTTTATGGGATGCGCTTATTCATGAAAACATACAATTTAAGTTAGATAGTTAAATAACGTCACGAAGGAGACGGGATGCGCAAAATTTGATGTGGAATAAAAGAAAGTTGATTCTTTTAGCTGGAGCAAAAGGCAGAACCACTTCTTAAAGCCACGTGATAACTGAAGAGTAAAGCAAAAAGGCGCTTGGGCTGCCATGCCGACGACCATGCAGCATATACCGATGTACTTGAAACTTCGTTCGTTCCAGTGAAGTACACGTAAAGAGATGACTTCATCTGGATTGTAAGCGTAAGCAACATGCTGCTCCTTTTTACTTATTAGAGGAATGGGAATTTGTACGAAAGATAGCAATGCCAACAGAATGACAGGTTACGATACGTGGCGCTTGCTTGTTAGAAAAAAAAATGTAAATGATGAGTTGGGGTAGTTAAAAATGCTGCTATTTCTTTTTTTTTGTGTGTGTGACTGCGGCAAGGAAGTAACGTTCCAGTGAACTTGAAACGTCCTTATAAATGTTAGTTGCCTTGTCGCCTGAAGTTAGGGGTAAGCTCGATTTGAAGCGCATCTCCCTCGGAGTGGTTTTGTGTTGAGAGAAGGGTACGTGCACGCGGGAGAAAGTGTCCAACAGCAAAAGAACGAAACAAAAATACAGCAATTAGAAAACCGTTTCATGTAGGAGAGACAGAAAGCTTTTATTATATAGGGGTTGGGTGGTAGTCTTCCCTGGGAGGAGTCCTTAGCCCCAGTACCCCTGCTTATCGATGTCTTCAGCTCGCCGTATCACCCGGCGTTGGCTTCGAGGCTCGAGTTCGACAGCGCAGCTTCCTAGGATTGATGTAGGAAGCAATGTGAATAGTTAAAGGCGCTCGTATAGAAGTGAGATAGAAGAAATTACGCTGTACCCAAACTCGCATATTAACAATTAACTAGAATTGAACACTGACAATGTCGTATGCAACCTTATTTTCAGGTGGGCGTCGTAGGACGGACGGGAGCCGGCAAGTCTTCTCTCTGTACTCGCCCTTTTGCGCATCCTTAGAGCTTCGCAAGGACGCATCCTCATCGACGGCGTCGACATTGCGGAAGTTCCACTGAAAAGACTGCGCCGGGCCATCACCGTCATTCCGCAGGTCACACTGAAACGAACGAAGCTCTTGGTTTTGTTCGCAGAGTGTTACTAGAATTTTACGCGTATATTTCTGGGAGCAACCAAAGGTCTTTGTCCTCTACCAGTCGTGAAAGTGAAAAAAAAAAAAAATGTGCAGGAACCATCGGCATTGATTGCCAATGTAAGGAATAGACGAACGTTTCTAGACAGCGATCGCTTTATTCAAGGAATGATGCGCTTGAAGGCTACATTTCTTGCAGTAACGTTTTTCAGGCAGCGTGTTGTTGTCTGACTGTATGCGTAATTCCGTCGAAAACAGAACCCTAAGCTGCACATCTCTAGCGGTTGTATAGGTGGCTACACATACAAACCGGTTCGTCGTCATAGGTGTGTTGTCTCCAGCGGCGTGAGGCGCTTTCGTAGAAGGCAACTTCTTTTATCCTTTCTCACAACCGGCGCAGGGAGATAGATTGGTGGGTGAAGAGGTGGACTGTCACTCCCGAGCGCTCCACCATAGCATCTAACCCAGATGTCCCAAAGCTCTCGCTCGAGAGCCTTTGTATCTTCGGTGAAAGTCCGACGACCACGAAAAGGGGTGAGGGCGAAAGCGTCAAAGAAAGTTATCCACGTTAAATTGTCTCCCACCCAGAGCAGAACGAAGATGCAAAGCTTAATTGTGTTACTCTCGGGTAGAAGAAAATTATTCCTTTTCATGAAGCTCCATTCGCCTTGCGGATTTCCGCAGTACTAATTTGACACTGTCCGTTGTGTTCAATTTTTACATCGCACCGCTCTTTTTGATAACTGTTTGGTAGTTGGGCTTACCGTTCACCCGTTGGTTTCATTCCCATGAAGTCGCTCAACAGTCATTGTACTTTATTCGTATTCTCTGATCGCCTCGTCATCTACCTTACTGTCTCTGGTATGTGGCTGTCGCGAACACCTAGCTTTCTTCGTCACTTCGCATATACATGTATAAATCTCATTTCCAGCGCAAAATGGTTTAAATAACAGTTGCTTCTTGAGCGAAGTATTTTTTTTATAATAACGGTTTTGCAGGAGCGGCATAGTTTAGGTCAGAAACCGGTCCGTGCTATAGTGTGAACAGGCAAGGGCCATACGATGTCCTTGACAGACTGGAAAGCAGTCCACTGCAAGTATAAAGTAGATACCGCTTCGTTGCTATCAATGGACGTTCATGTACAACGTTATATCGGTGCGTTGCTTCATTTTCTGATATCTTTGCGACTGCAGGGCGAGACTTGGGTAATATAGTGTGCTTCCCCTGTATTATGTTCTCTCTTGGAGTTTTCGTACTTTTGTACTGTTTATAAAGCGATAGATTTCATTTGGTACCTCCCCGTGTTTTCGCCGTCGTTTTGACCACGGAGGTTTGAAGGAGGGAATGAGAGAGCAGCGAAGGTGAGGTGAAGGAGTGATGTGAGCGAAGCGGGAGCCCCAGAGTGGAGGAGGATGGCGCAGCGCCACGTTTGGTTGACGCGCACGGTGACGTTACTGGCGGAGCAGGATGGCTGTTGCCGCTTCATATATGGCGCGATGACGTCACTCCAGTTGTGCCCCAACGCCCGCGCTTCATTAGAATTTCGAGCAGCTGCGTTTAACCTCCCTGTCTTTCCGTCTATTCCTCCTTTCTTCCTTCCTTCCTGTGTGTACGCTAGCTCACCGCTCATGTGTTGATTTTGTCTCCTTACAACATCTAGGGCTGGGTTGTGAAGCAGGAGTATCTCGGGTCCACTTCCCTGTTTTTCTGCACATCTATTCTCTCCCTCGTGGTACTTTATTTATGGTGGTACTGCAAACTTACGGCAGGATCCCAGCCTGGTTCGAGGCACCTTGCGCATGAACTTGGATCCGACAGGGTCGCACTCCGAAGACCAGCTGTGGCAGGCGCTGCACCACGTCCATCTGGACGCCTTGGTTAAGGGTCACCCTGTCGGACTGGACATGGAGACCGCTGACGGGGGCACGAACCTCAGGTACGCCATCGTAATTGGTCCTATTCCTTTTGATGTTTTGAATGCTGTTAGCGTTATTTGGAAACTTCACCCAATTTCTGGTATGTCTGTGTGTCAATGTATGTCTCCACGTCTAACTTCTATCTCGCCAATTTGAGTCACTACTTGATAGTCCGTGGTTAAATACCTAAAGCATCGGGCGGCAATGCTGGAGGATGTGGGTATCGGTAGCGAACACGACTATCTTTGCGCGCTTTTCATAAAGCCTACGCTCGTACTTCAAATGTCAAATTTCGCCCGGACTGCTCATTTATACCTACAGTATATCTTAAGCTAGGTTTGAATACGTGGTCCAAGATTTTCGTGCAGTTCGCCTTTATTGGGCCAGCTTTAGCCCATGAAAGACGATCAGCAGTCCAAAGACGACGATTTGGGCCATGCACAATCGTTGAATTCATGGAAACTCAAATTTCCACGCGTCGAGTTTGTCCGCTATTTATACCTGGCTCACTGTACACACGCCAGATGAGTCACTGGTGCCCGCGTACTTCCCATAATGTACAACGCCATTCGCAATGCCTGTGCATTCTGATCAGGCATGCCTTCTTCGCCGTAAAAGTTACAACGTTCGAACATTTTAGCCACTCTACGGGCGTCCGCGTTGAGCGAAAACCTAATGACAGCAATAATTCGGTTAAAACAGAAGCCGGTAAAAATGTGAAACAATGACGCGTGTCAATACTGTCTCTCGCAGTGTCGGTCAGCGGCAGCTGGTGTGTCTCGCCCGCGCCCTGCTGCGTGGCTCCAAGGTGTTGCTGCTGGACGAAGCCACCTCGCAGATGGATGGCGACACGGACCGCCTCATCCAGGCGACGCTCAGGGAGGCCTTCGGGAACAGCACGCTGATCGCCATAGCACACCGGATTCACACCGTGCTCGACTACGACAGGTATACGGGAGTGTGCTTTATCACTTGCTTCATCATTACATTCTTATTATTACATGTTACCTTTATAAACGTAGAGGTTTCTGCATATTATAGGTAGCTTGAGCTTTTTACCTGTACCCTGCAATGCCCAAGGTATGATATATGCTACGCTGTTTTTATTCCTCAAAATTATTTACCCATGGAAAATTTAACGCAACGCCCGTGGTTGAACTCCCTGCTTTCTTCTCTTAGCTTTCTTTCTCTTTCTCTACTACAGTTGTTGCTACGGTGGTGAGAGTTCTCCCCAGTTGCGGATAGTTAAGCAAACGACTAGAAATTAATTAGTGACTGTACTAATTGAGCCATAATTCTAACATTATAGCAATGCAGTGCTAAGGCCGAGCCACTGTGTTTGCGCATCCCAAGGTTGAGTAGCGACAGTAACGGTGCAGGCTTCGTTGTTATGGCCATTTTATTGCGATAGCAATTGTATGAACAATCCAAGCGCATTTCTGCCGTTGCCGTCGTCGTCGCCGTGAGGTTCTTTATAAAGCCCAAGGGCTATAAAATCGTCGCCGCGCGCCGTATTCTGTATGTTAGAGTGAAAGCGCGCGAGAGTGAGCCGGCGATCACAGCTCAATCTCGCGCACACAAGAGAGCGAAGCGGGGAGGAAGCACCGTCTTCCAGTCGCGCGCAACGCTCCGGAGGGAAGGTAGAGAGAGAGAAGCGCGTTTCACGCCGCGCGCGACCGCCCGGCGGCCCGCCGGTGTATCTTGAAAGCCATCTGTGGCGGGGACAAAGTTCGGGGACGAGTTTCCGCGGTCATCGAATGAGATGCGTTCTTGTTTGCTTGTGCGCGCGTGACACCATGCTTGATAATTTAGTTAGTAGGCCTATGTTTGCAAGTTTATACGGCCCACAAAACTACTATCCTTACTTCGTATAGCTGCCCACCAATTTTCTATCGCAATCGATGTTTCGCCTTCCGGGTGAAGCATCGATCGGCGAAGCATCAAGGAGGTGTGTGCAGCCATCACCGGGGTTACCGGAGAGAGAGAGAGAGAGAGAATTTGTGAAGGTGTTTACTGAAAATTACAATGGCAACGTACGGTTAAACCGAGATGAGTCTCGAAGGCATGCTTCAATATGGATTCGTGTAATTCGAAGAAATATTGCAGGTTTCGGCAAAGTCATACTGGCAGTACTTTTAAGGGCGATAGCACATCATTATGTGAATTGCTAACATCAGTTTTCGACCACGGAAAACCTCACGACAGTGATTTATGGGCAATCTTATGCGCATACAACAAGGGCCCCTCGCAAGCAATTATATGTGAACTTGACAGCTAGTGACCTGAATCTTACAGTGATTTTGTTAAGGCTACTTCCGCGATGGTTTTTCATGCGGCGGAGGCAGGTGACGCTGTGGTCGGTATCGAATGGCAGCCAGGAGGAGGAGGAGAGAGAAAGAGAAGGCAGGGATGTTAACCAGAAATGCGTCTAGTTGGCTACCCTACTCTGGGGGACGGGAAAGAGGGAATAGAAATATGAGATAGAGAGAGAGAGGGGGGGAGGACGCGGTGAGCTCGCGCACGCACGCGGGGGGCCTGAGCAATTCAAAGGCGTTCACATAGGCCAGTCTTCCTCAAGTAAGACAACAGTGCCTTCACAGCTTTGTGGGCCGACGAGCGATGGGGACGGTCTTCAAGGAGCACTTGCACGGACAACGGTCGATCGTCAAGTCGTCGGAATGCGTTCGATAAAGTTTGTCTTTCCGACTGAAATCGATCACAGTGACACAATAAATGTTCTATGTTCTCTTCGCTGCCACAGACGTCACACGTGGCAGTTTCGGTCATTCCAATAAAAGCACAGTACGCCTTCGGGAAAGCCACTCCCAACCACAGCCGGTATTGAAGCGATGCCTCACGTCGGTGAATCCCAGGTGGAGGTCGGAGTTGGAGCGAAGGGTTCAGTTCGTGTAGCCTCGTGCGCCTTATATTTGGGGTGTTCCACTCTGTTAAAGAGAGCTTGCGAATGGCAGCCAGAGAATAGCCACCAATGCAGCGTGTGTCAAAGCCACGAAGGGGCCGTGTATGGCAGCGTGATCTGACTATTCCAAAAAACGTTGACACTTTTGTATTTAGAATGCAAACCCTGCTAGACATTACTGACCTTCTCTCGTTGAATAGCTCAACACAGAACTGCACATATGCAATAAATCGGCTTATACCAGTGTTGTTTTCTTTCTTTTTTATTAGCTGCACAAAAATTTTTATAATTGCCGGTGGCAGATAGCATAGTTTTGAAGAAATATTGATAATATTGAAATATAGGTGAACCGTATTTTGCAAAAAACTTGGGAATATCTATGGAAATTTTATATCCAAGTCAGGGGAAAACTGGCTTGTGAGGTTGGCAGTGCCTGCTCCAGGGTCAACCCCCTTTACTATTGAACAATCTTCAGGATCGGCCTATTCGGGGTTAAACCGACCGAGCAGACGAGCTGACCTCCAGGAAAGAAGGTAGAGAAAGTTTCGCTTTAGTAAATGAATTAGGCGCTGGAAGGCCTATATTTATTACGGTAAGGGCATGCAGCCACCGTTTGTTGTTTTACACCGTAATTTTGTATAGGTTAGAGTGGGCCCCCGGCACATCTCAGAAATGGGGGGGGGGGGGGGGGCAGTACAGGTAGGGTTATATATAAACTGATTTCTAATATGAGTGCTGTCCTGTGCGTGAGCTTTTCGGTAACACTGCAGCATCCAGCAAAAGCCACGGACAGCAAAGTCCCACGAGGGTTTGCAAGACAAGCTTCGCTTTAAAACGCAGGTCATTGTACGTATGTCACCTCAAAGTGGCTTGATTTTTTCCTCAGAACATAGCCTGTAGATTACTCAGGTGATCTTCTAAAGTAGTATTTGTAGAGCGCGCTACACAACCGCAGGTTTTCCCATGAGAGTTTAGTGATTTGGTTGTTGCGGGCTTGTCTGAACCAAGAATGTGCGGTATATACTGTTTTTGCTTCCAGAATACTCGTCATGGATGAGGGAAGAGTGAGGGAGTACGACACGCCCGCCTGTCTGCTCTCCGATCGTAGTAGCTGCTTCTACAAGATGGCCGTGGATGCTGGCGTCGCGGCCGATCAAAGCGATCGCATACTCGCCATCGCATCGTTGTGAAAAGACCTTTCTAAATAAACATTATAGATACAGTGAAGATGCTGCTGCTGAGGCGGCAGCTGCAACATGGTGGACGTCGATGACGCCAAGTCCGGCATTTCGACACCGAACTTAGTATCAGATTAAAATCAACGTGTAAGCATTTCACACCCTTCATACTTGTTTTGTGTAGTCCTTTCGCGAGCGAGAAGCGTGTAGTAGTGTTTGTACAACTTCGAAAGCACGTGTCAGTTGTATCGTCAGGTCGCGCATGCGCTCCTGGGGCTCTATTCTGGACACGCATGGCGGCTGCACGGCCGCCATTATCCGCCATCTTGGCTGTCTCATTGGCTGTCCAGAGGTCACGTGTTTCGAAATTTGTGCCGGGAAACGGAAGTTTTGCAAAATGCAATATTGCGTTTTCGTCAGAATGACGAAGCGTGACGTGGAGCTGCAAGTTTTATCGACTAATACTTTTTTGTGGTCCTTGGCGCCTATATTGCGACTTTAGCGCTTTAAAAAGAAAGTGGACGGTAGCATGCAGAAGCTCGTGCAATGCATCTGCAATTTCGCGAATATGTGGTGGCGTTCCAAGATAGCCGGCATGTCAGCTTGTTCATTGGCTGAAGGAATATCCCGTGAGGAGCGTCACAGGAAGGGCTGTTTCGTAAACGTCAATTTGACGTTGCGTGACGTTGCGCTGGGCCGCCATTGCAGAGATTTTCCGCCATAATTTGTGGTGCGACGAGCCGCGCGAATTATGGTAATGAGCGGCCATATGCAATGGCAGTGGAGAGGCAAGCGTATCGCCGCATTTTCCCTGTAATTTCGGGCCATAAAAATCTTTTGCTCACAACGCGTGTTCATAGCATTTGCATCGCTCTCGGGTGGTGTTGGCATTTGTGTTTTGCACCATCATTTTTATTAAAAACACGTTTATTTGAAATAATATTGGTTGAAACTAGCAAACTTTCTGCGAAATTTCGCACTTTTCACTGTTGCGTTTGTATTGCAATCAATATTAATGACTTTTCGCGTCATCAAAGGCTATGACAACGGTGACTTTTTAATTTGCAAAAAGAAATGCACGCAAGACGGCGTCTTGAAGTTTCCTCTCGCGGAGCGAGTAAGCAGCGAAGTGCACAAGAGATGGCAGTGCCGGCGTTTGCGTCGCTCAAGCGGATACCTGTGGCGCGCGCAACGCTATCGATGATATTCGGCGGCTTCTCAGCCAGACGAGTCGGGCTGAGTCACTTGCGGATCACGAGATAGCGATAACGCTGCCTAGAGCGTGCGCTGATAATCACTGGCAGGTCGCGTATGTTGTCTCAAGGTAGAAAGCAAGCGCGTGGGCGCCAATATACGATGACTCATTCCATTTCCCGAGGACACGCATCCTAGCTAATGAAGCAGACGACAGCCTGCGCGCATGCAGACGACAGCCTGCGCGCATGCAGACGACGGAAGCGAGAAACGATTTTGATGGAATAATCGTACGCGTTGAGCTAGCTGTTTTATTTTTACTGGGGAGGAAAACTGTTTTGCTTTATCAGCCACGCTATGTTCAATGCCTACATTACAGTTTCTTAGGCGAAACGTCAAATTTGCGTCACGTTACGAAAGCAAATCGGGGCTATCGGCGCCATTGTGTAAGCGTCGCGCGTACGTCACGCTTCGAAGAAAATGGCGGAATGTCCAGAATAGAGCCTCTGGAATGGCCCCTTCCGATTATTCTGATCAACGAAGCACGTGTCTGTTATCGGGCGGTCAACCGAAGCTATATATACCTGTAATCACGGTGTAAGAAGGAAGGTGATCCGACGGCGGCGCGAGGCGCGGCCACTTAGTGTGACTCTACGCACGCCGCTGCCGCAAGGGGCAGCACCTGTTCTGGGGGCCACTTTTTCGCTCACTTTGCTGGCGCTTTTATGGGCACCCGCGGCAGAAGTGCTTTATTTCGATGAATATGTGTCGTTCGCCTGCTTAAAACGACTCTACTTGGTTGGAGGAACGTTCTTTTATATTACTGCCGACATTCTGATTGACTCCGATGCGGCGAGCAGCGGTAAGCGCAGCGCGCCGTCTGCTCGAGCAGACGACGCGTCTCTCTCGTGTTCGAAATGACGGTATTTTTACTGTAAGTGGCATGAAACCTTCTACCTGCTCAGGATTTGGCGTCTAAATAACAAAAATTGCATATCTTTGGGTATGGGTGTTTAAATGCTGACGGAGGTCGCAAATTATCCACTGTTGTGCCGCTTCTCCAAGGCCTCCTGAACACGTGCTGCCCCTAGCGGCGGCGCTCACTTCCGGTCACACGAAGTGGCCGCTCTCTCGCCTCAGCGTGGGCGCGCCGTCGGAGCACCTATCTTTTTACACCGTGCCTGTTATCATCCATGAATAAAACACTTCTTGTTCTTGCTGTTTCCATGTTGTGTGGTCGTCACTGCGCACCGGCATCAATCTTTCTGAGCCACTATTAGGAACTTTTTGTATGCCTCCTTCGTTTGTGGTCTCCCTATTTTATACGGTCTCCCTATTGAAACCTTGCCAGTTAGAACATGGCTTCGGAAAAAGTATACTTTCGTTTAGTCAATTGTCTGTCGCTTTTGTAACGTACCTAAAACTATTGAACACAGCTTTATAGGTTGTAAAGATGCCATTTAATTCTGGGATGTCCGCCATAGAAATTTGCCAAAATATTTTGATCTAAATTTTCACAGTACCCGATATCTTCCAGGCGCGTATAAATGGGCATCACAAGAATGTATAGGTATCTAGGCGGCTGCTAGCTCCACACGGCGGTTAGTAGTGCGTTAAATTACCCCCTGATGTAATAACGACAACCGCAAAATGAAGCTAGAAACACAAATTCGAAACAGCCAAACTCCCACGCTAGACCTTAAGTCAAAGGACAGTACCGGGGAATTGCAGAAAGACATACGTATCATGTACCACGCAGATGCCAGACGTACGCCGTCTCTGGGGTGATTTTGTGCTGCTGCAAGACGAAGCAAAGGGCGCTTCGTACAACTGTTCTTGTGAAGACATTCTTTTTTCTTTTCGACGTATTGTAACAGTAAAATTCTTGGCTCTTTCACTTTTTTTTTTGGCGTTTAATAGCAGCTCCTGCAGATTAAATTCAAAGGTTTTCCTGAAATTATTGATTTTCAGTATTATGCCCGTGGTCCATATCTCATATTGTTACGTAAATTTGACCACCTTCATGCTGGGAGACCCGCATTCGCTGTTGTAAGAGGCATTGGTTCAAATGCGTTCTTTAGTTATAAATAATGAAGCGCCCGTCATCAACCAAGTTGTGAATTTTCATATTCGCTAGCCACCTTCGCTTCCAAAATTTTGAATCATGCACGCAGGTTATAATCACGCAGTTTCTAGGACGATGAGCCTGTCGATCATTTCGAAGTTCTCCACACGTAGCAATGAAATGAGCCCGTTCAGGCATTTTCCTTATCCATGGATACCAAAGAGTGTATTCACGATAACGGAAGTACTATCAATAGTGTTTGAATTGAAATTATGTAATCCCCGTAATAAAAAGAAGAAAAAATAATTAATTCCAGTAGATTTTTCAATACGACCCATGTTGGTTCCAACTGGACATCACTAGAGGCTCAAGTTCCAATTGGACATCATGAAAAGTTCATTTGTTTCCAAATGGACACCGCTGGACCGGGGTGTGCAAATTGGTGCCAAGTGGGCATCTCCGGAGCATGGTAGGCCAATTGGTCCCAACTGGATGCAGTTGGAAGTCACCAGATGAGAAATCTCGTGAAACAACAGAGTAGTTGATAATAATAGCACAATTATATGTGAGTTTTCAAATGAAAGATGTTTGTATTTAACGTGATCAATGGAGATGAACATTTAAGTCCCTGTCAAATCGAAAATTTTTCTTGTAACTTTATCAGTTTCTCATGAACCAGTGGCCGCCACTTGGTCAATCAAAATTTACTTACTTATAGAGTACCTGATATTTATCTCTCATGGTGAAGTGGGGAATCGTGGGTGTCGTTGAAGAGGATTGCTATAGTGTGTTCATGCCTGAGTATGCTTCTCGAAAGGAGTTTCAAGTATATCGTGGCATACCAAGGGAGGCCCATCTAGTTTTTATTTTTTCTTTCCGTTGCAAGCATTTTTTCCCCATCATGCGATAAAAAATCGCGTGCAATATGACCGTGTGCTCTCATTTTCCCATTAGCCGAATGTAAAGAATGGGCCCCGCTCCCCCCCCCCCCCCCCCCCCAACCAAACTACTTGCACCATCTACCGGCAGAGCACTAGAAACTATAGCGAGTTCCAGAGCTCTCCTATGGTTCGTAATATCGATGAACGATTAATTGATGAAATGTATCCCGCAAAACGATGCATCTTCAACGATGTCCACCTTTCATTTCATCGATTAGACATGTTCGATTAATTGTTTTCTAGAGTTTGACAAAAGGGGCGAGAAAATTTTGAAATCGTACTAGAGTGCCCTAGCAATTCAAGGCATACTGTAGCAACCCAGCCCCTGATCGTCGTGTCACTCCCAGTCCACTAAAGACGGGGCACAGCATTCTCAACGGTTTGGACTCTGGAGAAACCATTTGACATAGCGAAGGAGTTGATGTCATTTCCAGCAGATGTCTACGTAGCTTCCGAGCGTCTATTCTCGCACACTGGTTCTGTGTCAATTCAAAGAAGGTGTCGGTTTCACCCAAAAGGCCCAACCAATTGACATCCCTTCGCTCTGTTGAAAACAGCATGTGGCTTAATATCCTAAACCAATGATTTTCTTTTTTCCTGCACATATTGCAATCTTTTTGCATATTTCAGTTGGACTTCACCTTTCAGTTTTTTCATTTTTCTGATTTCGTGTTTAACTGTGCTGTACAGGGATTCAGTGGTGCCATGTATCTTGTTTAATTCTGTTCTAAGTGCCATAACACATATTGTTTACCTTTTCATAGACCACTAGTGCGAACTCAAAGTCTAACAAGGTAAAGGTTATTCTTTATCAAACTTTATACACTTGTATTTCTAACCTGGTTCCACCTCTCAAACATTAAAGTAGGTTCCTACAAAAGTAGATTGCTGTGTTTAAACCTTTTTAAAGTGCGCTGCCACATTTCCGATTAATCAATTAATGGACGAAAAACCCTGCATTGAAAGCGATTAAAAGGCTAAAATGTTTAATGATTAACCGTTGATCGAATGAAAAAAACTAGCTCGACCATCCCTCCGTCTCCAAGGCGCCGCCATGCAGTTCATACACAACTCGTATTCTTCCACCGTGGTTGCCGCTTTTCTCGTCCTGCTTTTCCTTTAGAGTTACTATACTAACCTATTATGCTGGTAGCAAACAAGCCATCCAAGCATGAGTGGCTGGTGTATGAAAAGTTGGCGCCACCAACTTTTCAATAAAAGAAGCCTCAGCGTGGAGTCCGCGCGTTTTAAGAACAGCTGGCGATTCCTGAAATGAGACACACGTCGGATATTCCAAGCGCGCGGCGCACAGGTGGCGCCACCCAATTGCAGTTGCATAAACCTGCTGCAAAGCATCGGTGTATGATATTCAAATCGTAATTTAAAGCTCGAATACTCACCCATCTCTACTTTTCAAATTTTTCGTGCTACTGTCGCAGAACGACAAGAGAAAGACGCTTAACAGAAAAAAAAAAAAAAAAAATTCACAACACTTCCATGAATTCTGCATTTATCTCGGAGGCTTGCTTGTGCCGCAGCTGTTTCTGCTCGCGTCCGCGCGATGGCGACACGGTATCCGCTGCTGCGAACGGCAACGTCAGGCCCGTCACGCCCATTTCTTCTGTGCTGTCTAGCGAGTGGGGAGTGTTTTTACTCGTCCATTCATCGCCCTTTCCAGGGCGGTCTGCACGAGGCCGTCGCGTTTGGTAGCGTTGCAAACCTCATGCAGCACCTCTTTACACACGATTTAAACACGAATGACGTCATGTAGCTTGGTATGTGCTCTCCATGTTTAACCGTGTGCTTCGCGTGAAGACAACAGCGGTGACCAAGTGAGCGCCGTTTTTAGTGCGTGGCCTGCTGCTGTTTTCGCTGGGTCCGGTAAGTGTTGTCTTAGCTCGTCATCTCCTGCCCTGCCGTGCAATGTCGGTGTGCTTAGCCTTACTGACTCTTTCGACCACGACGTTGGCTTAGGTGGTGGTGGTTAAAACTTATTTATTGTCCTTAAAATTGCTGCGAAGAGACTCCGGCTGGTCGGAGGTTCTTGGCTTGCGGTGGGGGGCCCTCAGTCCAGGGCTCCGCTTGCGGCTGCCGTTCTGCGGGCCCGGTCAATCAGACTTAGCTGATCGTCCAGGCTATCGCTGGCCAGCAGCTCTTCCCATCGCTCCGCTGTGGGGTGTTGTATGGGGGGTACGGCAGTGATAGCCTGACATGCCCACGTGACATGATATAAGGTTGCTTTATCTGAGCACCATGGGCAGCGAGAAGGGTATGCCGTAGGATGTATTTCAGAGGATATGCAAACTGGGATACATGCCAGTTTGGATTTGTCTCCAACTGACCGATTCCTCTTTATTTAGTGTTCGGTGTGGTGGGGAATAGGTTTTCCTAAGTCCTCTATAGTGGTTTAGAATGGCCGAGTAGTCGCACGGGACGGGAACGGGTTCCTCAGGGAGAGCATTTGGGGGGTGCTCGACTCGTGTACCCTCGAGCTACCCTATCCGCCGCCTGGTTTCCCTCCAGCCCCATGTGACCCGGGGTCCATATTATCCGATGCCGTATTGGGTGTGTGTGTGTACTGAGATGCTCGCCAGTGTCTGTCGCGCTTAGGATGATACCGAGGGCAGGCTGGCTGATGCGCCCTTGTAGATAGTTACGGCAAGCCGCTTGGGAGTCTGTAAGAACTGTGAGCGATCGTCTATGTCTGTAGCCATGGGCAAGAGCGAGCGCAATAGCTGTTTCTTCGGCTTCGGTGATGTTGGCATCGTATGGAGGCGCTGGTCAGTTCTTGGAGTGTGTTGTCCAGAACTGTGGTTACTGCCTCGGTGTTCGTGCGGTCGTAGTTGGCAGCGTCAACATAGTATGTGGTGTTCTTGTGCCCGTACTCTCGTTCGAGAGCTTCCACTCTGGCTTCCCGCCGTCCCTGATGTAGTCGGGGGTCCATATTACGGGGGATTGGGGCGACCTTATAGGTGGTGCGAAGGTGGTCTGGAATGGGCTTGCGGCGAGCTGCTTCATGGAGCTGGCCGGTATAACCGAGGCGTCGGAGTAATGCGCAGCCTGTTGGTGTTTGTGCAAGTCGCTGCAGCTGCGTGGCGAGCTGCGCTTCGCAAAGTTCTGCATAGGTGTTGTGCAGACCCAGTGCGAGGAGCTTGCTCGTGGGAGTGCCCTGGGGTAGCTTGAGTGCCGCCTTATAGGCCTTCCGGAGCATGGCTTCCACTTGGTCCTGTTCGCCTTTGGTAAGTCGTTGATAGGGCAAACTGTATGTTATCCTACTAACCACGAGGTTGCGTATGAGTTTCAGAGTGTCCTCTTCGCGCATACCATGGTGACGAGTGGCGACCCGGGATATCATTCGGGCAACCTGCAGCGTGGTAGTGCGGAGGATAGTGAGGGTGTGATTCACATGGCGGTTTGACTGGATCCACATACCCAATATACGGATGGTGGTTTTCTCTGGGATTTGTTGGCCGGCGACAACGACGCGCAGGCTGTAGCCTGGGTCCTTCTGCGCCGATTTGGGGGGCTTGTGTTGCCAGATTCTTAGGAGCTCAGACTTCTCGGTTGCACAGGTCAGGCCACGTGCCTGTACGTATTGTTCGACGCAGGTGGCTGCTTTTTGCAAGTTATGTTCTTTTTCTCCAAGGGACCCCCGCGTAGCCCAGATTGTGATGTCATCCGCGTACATTGCGTGATGGATGCCATCAATGCGATGGAGTTCGTGCGCAAGACCAACCATGGCTACGTTGAACAGTAGCGGGGAGATCACTGAGCCCTGTGGGGTGCCCTTGTTCGGAACCTTGATGATGTTTGAGCGGATTGAACCGAGACCGACCGTGGCGGTGCGGTCCAACAGGAATGCCTGAACATAACTGTAGGTGCGCTGTCCGCAGTGAAGGGCAGCGAGGCCGTCGAGAATGGCTTGATGGCTCACATTATCAAAGGCGCCCTTGATGTCCAAGGCCAGAATGATATTTTCTCCTTGCTTTGGGGCAGTGTCAATGACATCTTCCTTTAGTTGAAGCAGTACATCCTGGGTTGAAAGATGTGCCCGGAATCCGTACATTGAATGCGGGAGAAGGTCATTGTCCTCGAGATAGTTTTGCAGGCGGCTAGTGATGACACGTTCGAAGAGTTTGCCGAGGCAGGAAGTGAGTGATATCGGTCGAAGGTTCTCGATCTGGAGCTTCTTACCCGGCTTCGGTATCATCATCACCTCTGCGTGCTTCCACTCGGGGGGGAGCGTGCCACATTGCCAATGGTCGTTTAGGAAGTTCGTGAGTTCTTGTACGGCGGTGTCGTTGAGATTCCTGATAAGAGAGTACGTGATTTTATCCGCCCCCGCTGCTGTGTTGCGGGTGCTGCTGCGAATGGCAGCATTAACTTCGTCCAACGTTATCGGTCGGTCCAGGGTGTGGTTTGCATAACCTTGATACCTCGCCCGATAGGGAGGCGGGTGATAATCACCATAGCATTTGCGCTGTACTTGAGCAAGCAGCTCGTCGTCCGTGCCTTCAAAGGCGTGTATGATGCGCTGGACTGATTTGTTTGTCTCATTTTTTGTTCGAGTAGGATCAATCAAGGCTCGTAGAACGTGCCACGTGCGGGCCGTACCCAGTGAGCCTCGAAGCGAGTCGCTGAACTGGGCCCAGTTAATTCGTGCCAGTTGCTCAGCATACTGCTCAGCCTCGAGGGTGAGAGATGCGATCTTGAGCTTGAGACGTCGGTTATGTTTTCGGGTCTTCCATCTGCGGATGAGGCTTCTTCTGGCTTCCCACAGGTGCAGAAGATGGCCGTCCACTTCTGGGAGTTGAGATGTTCTTTTCATGAGGGTGGTGCAACGGTCCCGAATTTCTTTAATTTGCTCGCACCAGTCAGTGAGGTTTGCAAGGTTGCCAATTGAATTCTCGCTCTCGCGACGGAAGACGTCCCAGTTTGTGATGCGGGCTTGTCCAATGGAGCGACGCATCGCACTCTCCGTTATTTGTGTACGGAGAATGCAGTGGTCACTACCCAAGGATTCCTGCAAGTTGTCCCAATTATAGTTTGCACTACCACGGGCGAAGGTGAGATCGGGACAAGTGTCCCTGCATACGCTGTTGCCGATCCGGGTAGGGTTTGCTGGATCCGTAATAGGGATGGTAATATCGATGAACGATTAATCGATTAATCGACTAAAAGTACGCCGCAAAACGATTAATTGTCATCGATGTCTACCTTTAATTTAATCGGTTTAATCGATTAAAGCAGTTCGATTAATCGTTTTCCAGACGGTGACTAAAGTGGCGTGAAAATTTTGAAATCGTACTATAGAATGCGGAGTACGAGCAACGGCAGCGCGGCTGCGAAGACTGAGAGCGACTGTTGACTGTTTTCCCGAGTCCTGCCGAGCTGGCCAAGCGCTTCCCCGCTTTACGCACGCGTCACACAAGGTGCCTGGGGCCGGAGTGACGCCGCCCCAGTGGAGGAAGAAATGAACTAGGAGAGAGCATTACGTGAGGCTGCAAGTCTTGGCAACCGAACTCACCGTCAAGCCATTTCTTTCGCTTTTTACCTCGCAGTATATAGTCAGCACGTGACCCTGAGGGACAACGTATTGGCCGATAATGTTTGGTTCGCAGTAGTTTCAAATGGGTGCGCTCCCGTTCAGCTGCGCTGGTGCCCTGCACCCGGCAGCATTAAACCTACCACGTGCTCTGATGTGGCGATCACGTGTTGCGCCATTACTTCATGTCAGTCGTGCTGCGACGACATCTTCTAATTTCTCCTTCCTCCATGCCCACCCTCCTCAGTAAGTGCTATTTTTAACATGCAGGGTGTTCATTTTTAAGTTTTACGGAATTTTTAGAAATCGCCTGTGGCAGGTAGCGTAATTTTTATCATTGAGGTGGTTTATTCGATGAGGCGGACATTAGCACGAGAAATCGAAACGCATATTCAACTAATTAAAAAATCACTAATTAACCTTAGTTTTTACTTTACGACACATATAGCAATTTACGAATTGTAGCCGGTGAGGCGTATCCACTTGGAATGAATTTACAGAATGACACCAGCTTGGTGATATGCACTATCGTATACTCGCCGTAAAAATGCACTGTTGGTCCACTTACTTTTTTACCAAAATGCATTGAAGTACAAAAGTAACTGGAACGCCCATGTATTTCGTCCCACCCTTTGAGAAATAATATTTCGAAACTGGTGTCATCCTGGAAATTCATTTCAAGCAGGTGCGTCTTGGAAACTCACCCGCTACAATTCGTAAATTGCAATATGTGTCGTAAAGTAATTGACTAAGAAGTTCATTAGTCAGTTTTTGTTAATTGGTTGAATATGTCTTTCGATTTCTCGTGCTACTGGTGTCCGCCTCTTCGAATAACCCAACTCAACGATAAGAATTATGCTGCCTGCAACAGGCGATTTTTAAAAATTCCGTAAAAGTTAAATATTGTCACGTAGTAGTGACGGTGAATGAAAGAGTCGCAAAACTGTGAATGACGAAACGGATGTTTTATTGGGCGAACCTGTGCCCATAAAAGCAAGCTACACTCGAAGCACAACCATAGCGGCGAACACAGTCGCCGATCGTCGAAATCTGATCAGCGGCGAAACGCGTCGGCTTTTATACATAAGTCATCGAAGGTCCCCGAGTAATCCCTGGTGCCCGCGTGTCTTCCAGAAAGTACTAGACAATTTGCGTCGCTCATACAATCAGATTACATAAGCGTCCGTGACAGTAGACAACGGATAGAAGCATCGATAACGTTCGAGAAACTTCCGATACATGCAGGTGCGTCCTGCGCTGAGCGATAACGTTTAACATTTGTTAGCCGGTGAAAAGCGGTCACCGGTCACCGGGGAAAGATAAACAAGTACACGTGTTAATATGAACATCCTGTATATTGCTTATTCCTTCACTAGTCCCTAGTGGCAATTATAGTTGACCTCTAAAAAATTAAACATTATTCTTTATCAAAGTTTATACGCTTGTATTTCTTATCCTGGTTCCACCTTTCAAACGTTAAATAGGTAAAATAGGTGAGTAGATAACTGTGTTTCAGCCTTTTTAAAGCGCCCGAAAAAAAGTCGATTAATCGATTAATCGACGAGAAACCTCGCATCGAAAGCGATTAATCGATTATACGCTAAACCGACGAACGATTAATCGTTAATCGATTAAAAAATTTCGTCGACCATCCCTAATCCGTAAGCAGTTCGAGTTGGAATTTTTCGGTGGCAGCTGCAAGTTGTTTGCCTTTGACATCCGAACGATTGTATCCCCAGCGTTCGTCGAGAGCATTGAAGTCCCCGAGGAGTACGAGTTCCTTCCCCTGGGCTAATTTGCAGGCACCCGGAACAAGAGCGTGGAAGTCGGTGGATTTTTGTTTCGGGGGACTATATACATTGACGATTATGATGCTTCGCCTCTCGGCCTTCTTTTTGCGCCTGAGAATTAGCTCCACTATCACATGGTCGATGTTGGTGTCTGGGATGTTGTCAAGACCAATTGCAGTTAATGCTTTGTTAATCAGGACGGCCGCTCTGCCTTCTGTCGGGCTATCGTAGGACTCATAGCCTGGGAGTATGGGTGATGTGCCAGGTTCCTGTAGCGCTATGACATCTGGTTGAGCAAGGTGTGTGTTAATGTATTGTTGGAGGAGGCTCCGCTTTTTGCGGAAGCCGCGGCAGTTCCATTGCCAGATTTCTAATGGTTCGCCAATGGGTGGGGTTGTACTGCCCATGGTTAATTCGTGTTGTGGGGAGGTGTGGTTGTCGGAGTGTTGGCTTGCGAGGCCGATGTGAGGCCGAGGTCAGCGTGTGTCAACGCCGGTGTAGAGTAGTGTTCAGGGGCAAGCGATTCCAAGCTTACTCTGAGAGGGACTTGGTCTTCCGTGGTGCGGGAGCTGCGGGTGGCCCTCTTCCTTCGTATATTACCGCCTGTTTCGGCAATTTGGGTGTCGAGGCGTGTCTCGAGGGAGTCAAGGCGGGCTCCGAACTGTGTGAGGTGTTGTGTGAAGACGATACTGAATTGTTGGGAGAGTTGTTGGGAGAGCGCAGACAGCATTTCGCGTATCTCTTCGCGTGTGACTGCGGAGTCCGTCGGGGTGGGAAGCGAGGGCGGAATCTTAGGGGTTGCGTGTCTGTTGGGGTTGTTTTGTGAGTGGCATTCGGTGGATTCCGGTGGCGATCCAATGCGCGCTATTAGGGCGTGGAGTTGAGCGCTGTCCTTAGCTTGACGCGCCTTGACGGCAGCCAGCTCCTGTTTGAGCTTGAAATTTTCTGCGAGGTGTTCGTACGCGGGGGACTGAGTGTTGGGCGGAGCGATGGGTGTCGCCCCTACTGCTGGCCAGCTCACCTTGGTATCGGTGCCGGCTGAAGAAGTGAAATTGTGCTTCTCGGCAGACTTGCGAGAGGCCTGCTGGGGCTGCTGGCGTGTGGGTTGCTGCTGTTGCCCTTTGGTCTTCCGGTCCTGGTTCTGCGGCTGTTGCTGCTGGCCAGGTCCTGCAGGGGGTAGAGGAGGGAAAGACTGCGACCGCGAGTGAGAGAGGCTGCGCGAAGTCTCCCCCTCCTTGCTGAACCACCTGCGTTTGGTATTGGGTGGGTTGCGCTGAGGGTTGCGACCACGGGGTTGGGTGCGTGGGGTGGGCCGCGGCCGCAGGGTCTTCAGTCTCTGTGAGCACTCTTTGGCACCCGTCAGGTGGCCTTCCCCACATACTTGGCATTTGGGAGCACAGGGGTGACCATCCACAGGGTCGAGGGTCCCGCACTGCCGACACACTCGAGCGTTCGGCGTAGGACACACGTCTGATCGGTGCCCCGGTTGTAGGCAGACTTGGCAGGCTTGCCGCGTCGGCTTGTAAGGGTGGCAGGCTACCTCCCCACCGTAATACAGTACATAGCGGGGAATGAGGGGGCCCTCGAAGGTGATCAAAGCGGATTTAGTAGCACCAAGCATCCGCGCACTGTGCACTCTCACCCCCTGCGTGCGCACGCGGAGGTTGGCAGTGAGTTCTTCAAGAGTAGTGCCGGGGTCTATGCCATGGATGACTCCACGCAACGTGTCTTCGGGGGCCGCCACGTAAGTGTTGAATTCGTGGGTATTCCCCCCCAGTGTCAGGGTGGTGATCCGGCGGAGAACTTGGGCGGTGTCAACATGTGGCGTGCTGGCAATAATAATGTTCGATCCGGGGCGGGTGCGGATGATGAAGTGGTCACCTGTGCAATGTTGTTGAGAATCGCCTGCCACCACAATGGCTCGGGAGATTTGGTGTGTCGTGAAGTTCCGAATGGCCAGACCCTTTTTCGGCCGCATGATGATTTTTAGGTCTGTGCGTGGGAGCGGCGGCAGCTTCCGTCGTAACTGGCGCGGCTCCTTCACATGTTGTGTTGTTCGCGCCGACGCAGCGCAGGCCGCGTCTTTCGACGCAGCGGGAGCGTTCTCCGCCGAGGCAGCCCCGGCGACGGTGTGGCTGGGAGGAACGCTTGCAGGACCGGCTGCCTGCGTTGTTTCCGCCCGAGCTTGGTCGAACTTTTTCTGGCGTTGGCGTTGACGACGGGAAATCGCCAGTTTCCAGTTCGCATCGGTGTCAGTCACCGGCCCCCACGGTGCAGACGAGGTGGGCTGAAGTACTGGGGCCTCGTCGTCGCTTGCCGAGGTGAGCTCGTCGAGGTCGAGGATGTCCGTGGGGCCCAGGGGCTCGGAGGGGTTGACCGCAGGTTGCAGGCATGGGGTGGTGGTCGTGCCGGCAATCAGCGTGATGGGAGCGTCCATATTGGTGGTGGAGGGTGCCGCGTCGCCAGACCTGGTGGCCCGTACTCGCCGACGCGAACTAGGTCCACCCTTAGGCCTAGCGGGCCAACGCCCGCTTCGGATCTTCTCGAGCCGATAAAAAAAATAAAAAATGTCCTACCGGCTCGGGAAAGATGTCCGGGTGCTGCCGATCGTGAGTTCTTGGTGGTCCGACGCAATGTCGGTGACGATCTCGAGGTAATCCGGTCAGTGAGAGCATATGTTCGGCGGAGCTCAAGCGACGCACATTCGCTCACTCCGAACGCTCTAGGGGATCTCCACGTTGGCTTAGACTCGCTGCTTTTAGTTCCCAGCGCGACAGTTACAGTGAACGCCCTGTGTATATCTGCCGACGGCCGAGAGGACGGTGGCTGTCGTGCGTGTTTTTGTCATAGTTTCACCCTTCTCTGCGAACGTTAACACTGGTGCGACACTTCTGTGGCTTTGTACTATCGCAAGTGTGTTACTAGAATCTTTTTATTAGTGCACTGTGGACTTACTTACTTCAGCTCTACTGTGCCGTTTCATCGCGTTTCGTCTCGAAACAACGGACCACGTTAACCCAACTTATCTCGGGAGTGCTGTTGTCGCGTCGATGTGGCTGCCACGAAGCAGCCGCGGCGCGCGTTTCAAATATCGGAAATATCAAAGCAGCGTGTTTCGCGTTCTCTTATTTGCACAACCTACGATGGCGCTGTTGCCGCAAATAGTAGGGATTGCGAGCTTACGTAATATGATGTTAATAAAGGGACAGCAAAAGAAGATATAATTGGACGTGTGTTAGTAAATTATCCTTCTAGAATGGGAAAATGAGACACTTTTATCGAAAAAAAAAAAAAAAAAAACCGGAGGAACAGGTGGCTCTTCCCACCGTCTTTCGTCACCTCACCAGGTTACCAAGGCGTCACACTTTCTGGCGGTATCTTGTCTGGCTGCTGTGTCTTGCCACCCTCAACCGTTTCTATCCCGAACAGGTATGCGTCCGCCTACCACTTCTGCGGCGACCTCGCCACTCTATTATACACCCACCCGCCGTGGTTGCTCATTGGCTATGGTGTTGGGCTGCTGAGCACGAGGTCGCGGGATCGAATCCTGGCCACGGCGGCCCCATTTCGATGGGGGCGAAATGCGAAAACACCCGTGTACTTAGATTTAGGTGCGCGTTAAAGAACGCCAGGTGGTCCAAATTTCCGGAGTCCCCCACTACGGCGTGCCTCATATAATCAGATCGTGGTTTTGGCTAGTAAAACCTCATAATTAATTTTTTTTCTATTTCACACCTCCTGTGAATGTCCCAATTCCCGCGCATTGTTCCATCGCCTCACCTACTTAATACACCTGGGAAGCTGCGCTGTGCAACTCGAGCCTCGAAGCCCAATGCCGAGTCATCCGGCGGGCTGAAGACATCGCGCGGTTAGCAGACTGTGGTCCTGGACTAAGGCCTCCTCCCAGCGAGGACTACTACCCAACAACTTCATAATAAAATCTGTTTCACTCTATCTTCTCGGGCCTAATAAATTTTTTTAATCGCTAAAGATGGACTACGCTGTACTCAAACATAGCAAAAGACTGGAAAAAAGTTATTGGAGAACTTTTTACTGCAGAACTACAAAAGCTGAAGTGCGAAAAAAAAAAATACTTCGAAATCTGTGACGTCACAGTGACGCTCCGGCGCGCTCAGGTTGCGGCGCGATATTGAAAATGTTCAAACTTTGAACTTCATCTTCTCTTCTAAAAACAAACTGCCACCGCTGAATGACTGAAATTAAGTTTTGGAAGTATACTTTGTCAGCCTAAACTGATTTAGCGTTTCTAATTTTTCTTTTCAAAGCGTTTTAAAATTTTGATGCAATTTGCGCGAAGTGCATAGGATGAATACGCCGTCCATGCGTCATAGATTTCGTGGCGAAATCCTTGGAAGGAGCTACTGTATGAGAGAGGAGACATTCACGTCGAGCGAAGTGTTTCAGACCGTATTGCGTTTGGTAGGTGGCGTTCAAGCGGAGCACTTGTCAGCAACTTTTTCAAGGCTATAGGCCAGCCTGCACCAAGCAAAACCTCTTCCTCCGTCTCGTGACGGCTGTGGGGGTTTGTGGTAATGGCGTTGTGGACCAGTGCTCTCCGTGAATGTAAACACTTATTTCTTCCACGCTTTCCTGCGACGAGCTTATAAAGTGGTCAAACTGGGCACTGCGTATACTTACTTGTGTGGTGAAAAAACTGGAGCTGTGCACTTTGGCTATTTGAAATTCAACTGTTCTTCCTCGACCGCAATTTTTGTTTTTCTTTACATTTATACATATATGGAGACAGCTACACAATGTATACACGCAATCAACCATGCACTGGGTGACCTTAGTCGCCAAGGCATCGTGAATGGAGGTAGTGGGAATGAAGTTCAGGTGTCGTTCTCGAAGAATGCTGCGCACCTTCTAACCAAGATGTTTGAGCATGAGGGTCAGACGAAACTTGATACTTTGTCTGCTGCATGTTCATAGAGGAGGAGGTTGCCGCTAGTTTAGAATACCGCCCCGGAGGGAGCGGAAGATTCAGAAGGAGCGCGTGGCGAGCGTGTAACACTGTACGGGATGGTGTCGCCATCTCTTGATCTTAGTTGTAACATCCTTCATTTTTTTGGAGATAACTGTTCAACCGACGACAAAATTCCTCGAGCCTCTGGGGAAGTTTTATAGTTCTTCGATGTCTAACTGGAGTACGGTTTCTCATTTGTCACGCTGGTTGCCTCATCTGGTTTCGTTGCTGTGTAGGCTGTTTGTGTTGCCTGTCTAATAAATACTGGGTTCCTTCGCAGGACGCTATCTCCAACTTTCATAAGATCTCATAAGATCTCATAAGATCACTTCATTTCATAAGATCTTTCATTCATTCCCTCGGTTATTGTCCATGTGACCCTTGTCCCGCCTTTTAATGGTCGAAATGTGACGCTTTGACCTTCGTTTAGGCTTGGCAAATCCTTAGCTTGTCTGTTGTACTAAAACGTTTTTTTTTTTTTTGCATTTTCGCCCTTTTTCGCTCACGTCGACTGTGTTATGCTGCAGTAGCTTTAATGCTATTGTCGAAGACGCTCTAGTGCGGCGATCCATGAGCCATTGGTTGGACTAGCGTTCAGTTCTTGCGGCGGATTGCTTCTGTAATCAAGAAACCCCATTTGTCGGTCCGAGTGGCTGGCTCCTGCTTTTGTGAGCATTATTTTTGGACGTTTTTCTGGCTCATTCAGCGATTCCATTGGAACGCGGGTATCCTAGGCAAGACGTTTTATGTTCGAAGTATTTTTCGCTGGTGAATTGTCCAATGTTGCTGATCAGAATTCTTGGTATTCCGTGTCGTGCAAAATGACTCTATTTTGAGTATTACCCCCCCCCCCCCCTCCCCTCTTTTGACGTTAAGCACTGCACGGTGCGCGCCGAGTTTCTGCTCTTGTCTTACTACGCCAAATAGTGCCGACATTTTGCTGCGGTTTCGGTTTGTTTTACCATTGCGTTCGGCTCAATAACGTTTACAGCGACGCTAGGATCTCCCGGGCTTTGTTCGTCTCCGAAAACTCAACCAATTACAGCGCAAGGCGCTTGCGCCGCTGGTCGCCTTGCAGCTCCACCAGATCGCGCTGGCCTCCGCGGAAGCGGCAGCGCGAGCCGTGCAGGGGAAATCGCTATGGAAAGACCACGTATAGTTAGGACTCCCGAAGAGCAGCGTGAACACGATGAGCGTCGACGGGAACAGCAACGTCAATATGGACAACGGCGTCGTGTTCAGACTAGGCAGGACACAGCGGTTCCTGCCAAAAGCAAGCCAGGCACAGTTAGGACGAACTGAAGAGCAGCGCGAATACGATGAGCGACGATATGAACAGCAACATCAATATGCAAAACGGCGTCGCGCTCAGGCTCGGCAGGACCCAGTTCAAGGCTACGTCACATTGGTCTTTCGGATCAGGTGAAAACACAGCCTCGCTTGCCAACCACCTTCACAGCGTGAAGCGTAGTCCATTTTTTGAAAAGTGTTTTCGTGTGAACTCGCTCGGTGTACCATTACTATTCGTGAAATAGGGCCACGGTTAATCGGATATGTATACAACCGCTTTCTAAAAGCGAACATAAGTATTGACGTAATTGATGAATGCCATACTGAAGGAACAAATAGCTGAGCCCTCATCCGGAACACGTTACTTCAAGTTCTTGATTCTTATTTTACGCTGAGCCACCCGTCCACGACTGAGCTACATGTTGAAACGCTCGAAATGCACTACGGCAATGTTATACACGGCAAGCGGTGCGATATTTTGTATGCCGAAGGAGCGTACGTAGCAAGTGCTTTTATTGAAGCAATCATTTTTATCGTGAAAATTCACGTACCGTCCTTGAATTGGTCAATCAGAAATCCTACGTAAAGTAAACAACCCATTTCACAAATTGAATGATATACAGCGTGGGTGTATTGGGTTGTTGATTTGAGGTGATAAAATAACTTTCACAAGAGTTGCCGTGGAGGGCAGGAAACGCGTTAGCGTCTTCGGGCAGCAGCATTACTCGCGCAGGCCAAGCATGTTGTCTCCGCACAGTGGAAGGAATGCTGTCGCTTGTATACATAATAGACATCGACGCGTCTGTTGCTACAAGTAGAACATTGCGAGGGCGACTGTATCCCCGTCGAACGTCGCCATCTCGAAGGGCCAGGAACGCTTTCACCTTAGACGCTAACGCCTCGGGTGCTGCACGTGAAGTCTTGCGAAAGTAATTATATCCGCGGCAGTGAACAACTTAGAATACCGGCCCTGTATGTCATGGATTTATCGAAATTCATGTTTTTTTTTTTGCGCGCTGCTTTAGACTGCGCAGTTGTGCCTCCACACCTGATAGACTCGCCGTATGAGGACAGGTTGCCAGTGTCGAGGTATTCATCGGCCTGCGCATCGGGCCATTGACGCACTTGCTCTGGTGGTGTCAGCTTCACACAACACAGCTCCTTTTTTCGTAATCATGTGCAGCCAACTAAACACTCCTCAGCACAGCACTGTCTTCATTTGCTCCTGATTAGTTAAGATCAGCTTGCTCAGACTTTCTTCTTGCTTAACCCAACGACGCCATCTTTGCTTACAGGACCAGGAAACCAGTCATGGATACCAGAAAGCAAGAAAACAAGGAACTGGAATGCTTTTTATTTGTTATGAAATAAATCTAGAACAAAAAAATATTTGATACCTTTTCTTTTAAGCTATATACTTAGCCTTGTGTTGCTTACATTCGCTGAGTACATGCAGATGCGCAGTAAAAAATAAAAATAAAATAAAAGCCCCCTTTTTAAAGAAAGTTGGTTGAACGCGAAGCTTTCTCCCATGCACACTGATTCAAAGTCAGTCCAATGCCAACGACCACGCAACGAACCCAAGAAATGCTGAGCGACCCGATGCGACGCATATCTGATTTGATTGCTTGTTTAGGATTGTATTTTTTGAACGTTGAAGTTGAATGAAGACACATTTCGTTAAGTTGCACAGCCTTTTTGTTAGATAATATAGCCGTTGATAACACGCACACCCTCACACTTTCACGGACTGAATGCCGTTGCCAATACACGGGATATGCTGCCTTACGGGCACGATCGCGCTCGCGCTCACATTCGCGTACGGCAGCCTCTTCTGCCGTGCGCTGCACCCGTGGCCTAACCATGGTGAAAGCCGGGAATGCATTGCGTGACGCGCGTAATGCAATGCAGGTATATAGCAGTTCGTCTGGGTAGCGTGGCGTTGCAGTTCCCATTCTTCTTATCGGTACAACTACGAATGTAAACTGTAGTGTTCTACGATACGTATGTCGTGCGCCGTTGTTCTATTGTGCGCGTAGATGTGCAGATAGTTACATTGTGTAAGTTGGCTTTCCTGCAGTGCGTTTTCGGCGCTCACGGGCGAATCAGTGAGAAATAGAAAGCTTCGCTTTAAAACCACGCGGCATTCCACTGCTGTGAAGGTGGATTACCAGCGAAGCACTTTAGCACACGACATAGAGGTCAAAACTATGAGAAAATTTCATTTCTCTTGAACTGTGACGGTGATCATCGCGAAGAAAGATACGCACGCGCACACACTTTTATTCTGATCAGCGGTCTTGATCGGCGGCAAACATTCGCGTGGAAGACTACCGCCACCTCGGGGACCCGGAGGAAACGAGACACGCGTGACGGGACCGCCACCCGGCGGAAAGTCGACGCGCGAGACGGGAACGCCACGCCTGGAGGGCGGAAGGAAACTAGGCATGCAAGCGCTTGGAACAACGTCAAAGAGAGGATGGTGCGAGCGTGCACATGGCCGATGCTGGTCGCACAGCGGCAAATCTTGGAGAAACCCGTGTTATCTACCTTAGAGTCTACTAGTGAATATGGTGCCTATTGATAACTAATCCAGTGAAAATACATATCCAAGTGATCAGACGTATAAGCTTTTGCATAGAATGAAGCGATTTTGCATCAAATTCTGGAGCCGAGTTCTTGCACCCGCAGATTTGTTGATGGCCAGGAAAAATACAAGGAACCCTAGCCATAGACAGCTTCGCTGAAAAAAAAAAAAAAATGTGTGTTTCGGCTCCGTGGCTTTGGATGTGCTGCCACATAAAATTGTCGCCGCTTATATAGCTACACAATATTAAACTAGGCCTTTTACGTAGTCCATAATTTTCTCGCATTGGGCGTTTATTACACTCACGCCCCACAGCGCCAACACAAACCGCAACGTGTACACATTCGGACGCTACAAAGAAAGCTTGACTAAACGTGGACTCCTAACCGCAGCCAGGGCCGCCATCTCGTGCGCGTTCGAAAAGCTGACGTTCGGTTTCGCCTCACGCGATTGGCCTAGATTAGCCTAGGCTGCGTTATCGGCGCGGCTTGGGCCAATCGCGTGAGACGAAACCGAACGTCTGCTTTTGGAACGCGTACGAGATACTGGCCCAGGTTTGCTCCGCTGGTACTGTAGAATTGAGGTTACGCATATCTGACTTTCGAAAGGATTACGGCGTGATTGCATAGACATCTATTTCGGGGTTAAAACTTTTATTCACTGTCATCTAGGAGAGCGGGCGTTTTCGGTTCCACTAGTAGTATATGCATCTGTGGGGTGCGCTCGTAGAAATTGAAGAGCGCCGTGAAAGAAGTTTACCGCATTTAGCTGGAGGCGAAATGCAAAAACGCCCGTGTGCTTGCGTTGTAGTGCACCTTAAAGAACCCCAGGTGGTCAAATTAATCCGGAGCCCTCCACTATGACGTGCCTCATAATCATAACGGGTTTTGGCACGCAAAACCCCAGAAAGAAGTAGTGAAATAAGTTTAGACAACGGCCGACCGGAAAATTTAGTCACTTTAGCATATACGCCAACAAGGGTGAAGGCGAAAGCCTGCGCGCTCAAAAGACATTCATTAAAATACTTGACATTCTCATTCAAATGCGTTGGTACTTCTTATTACTTCTTTTCTCCCACCAAAGGTCGTGAGTTCAACTCCCACAAAGGTGGAGGGTCCGACTCCCACAAAAGGTTGTGGCTTCGAGTGCCTAACTTAACTCTATAATTATTAACTGTGCCTTAATTAAGTCACCTTTCTCTCGAACTCTCTTGTTTCAACAGAAGCCATGATCCTCACTCTTTTCTGGGTGCTTTATTTCGTAATAAAGCACATTCCTATACGCGGCTGCTATTGGTCGCTGCGGTCAGCTACACCGCGACTGCCGCGGGGTACCCCACGAGTCCACTGGCTAAGCGCACTGTGGCTCGCTGAGGCCAAACGCGTTTAGCTTACGTTCAGCGCGTCGCAGGCATCAAAATCGGAAGTCGTGGCGCCTACGTTAACATCCAAAATGGAGGTTGAACTGCGCGCCACGGTGGTATTTCGAAGGCGGACCGTTGTGGCCCCGCCCGTAGCCTTCGCAGTGCAAGACATTGAAGGAGGAACGGGAGCACAGCGGAGGCCGTGTTTGATTGCCAATAATTCCGCTTCTGCTGAACGCATTGAAGTACTTTTTGCTGGAAAGTATTTCTGAAATAGCCTATTTTCAGTTCAAATGCCTTTCCGCACTTCGATAAAAAGTGGTTCTGGGCCCCTTTAAGTAATATCTAAAAATAGTCGTTTTGAAATAAACACAAGCTTCCTTCGGAGACATGCCGTCAGTGGTGGCGACCATAGGGTGACGCTGCGCTGCTCTCTCTCTCTCTCTCTCCTTCCCAGCAACGATTAGCTTTTAGATCGCCCACGTTATTATAAGCTCTCCTATCCCCTCTCTACCTCTACCACGTGACCGGCCTCCCACACTTCAAACATACATTTTTTTTCCACTTTGAAAACTCCTAAAGCTACCGCACTAAAAAAAAAAAGGACAATTTCTCTAGTTCTAATTGCCTCTATTATATAACGAATGATTGAGTGAACCGTATTATGATTTAATACGACGGTAGGAAACAGGTGCTGAATCTATAAATGGTACCAAACAATACCAACTGGCGAATGCCGTGTCCAAATGACATTTTATTGCGAGTCATCCTATTTAGAAGTCTAGCTTACTGATCGCCGCGGTGTGCTCTAGTAGGTTATGTTCACTGTGTGTGGGATGAAAAATGTCGCTTGTTTGCATCAATCAACTCCAGTAGAGTGCCGCCCGCTGAGTAGGTCACTATTTGAGTACAGAACGTGCCCTCACCCAGTTGGGCTGATAGACCAAGACGCCAGTGGTTAGGTGAGATGCGGTTGTCTAGAAGGTGAGGGGTGCGGTCGGATAATTATAGTGTACGTATTCCAGGGAAGCTTTCTTTGAAATCCCTCGCGGTTTGGCGGGGCTGCTGTGGGCTGGCACGGTCAGTATCTTGGAGGTGGGTCGGCCATTGTCTCGGATGATATGTTTTTGGATATATATACTAAGTTTATATGTGAACCGAATGCTAGTACCAGCGAGTGGAGTTATTGGCAACGAAACACGGCATCCGCTGTGCTCCCGTTTCTTCTTCAATGCCTTGCACTGCGAAGGCTACGGCGGAGTGGGGCGGGGCCACAACGCCCCGTCTTCGAGTTTTCACCGTGGCGCAGTTCAAATTTCATTAACGTAGACGCCACGAATTCCAATTTTGATGCCTACGACGCGCTAAACGTACGCCAAACGCGGTCGTCCTCAGCGAGCCGCAGTGCGCTTAGCCAGTGGACTCGTGGCGGCATCCCGCGGTGGCCGCGGTGTAGCCGACCGCAGGGACCAATAGCAGTCGCGTATTGGAATGTGCTTTATTACGTAATAAAGCACACATAAGAGAGTGAGGATTATGAACTCTGTTGAAACGAGAGCGTTTGAGAGAAAGGTGACTTCGCGCTCCGTTTGCGAGCTCCACGCACCGCGTATGACCACAGAACTTGGCTGAGATGTTCACAGCAGCGTATGCTACCCGTGGACTTTGTTATTTAACCAAGCCCGAGGGGTGGTTTAGGGCCCCTTTAAGCGACCGCCGGCACGAGACGTTCGTATTGGGACAAGCGCGCCGCGCTTCCCGCTGCCGGCGATCCTCACAATGCCAGCATTGTGACAGCAAGTGGAAGACCGGAAGTGCTTTAAGGATGCTCCCATTATGTTGAAGGAAACTTTATACATTTCGAGCGTTCGTCCTGTACTTGAGTACGCTTGCGCCGCCTGGGACCAGCATACAAAGCTCAATGTTGAAGAACTGGAGCGCGTTCAAACACGGGCTGGCCAGATTCGTATCTGCCGACTATAATTTTCAAAAGAGCTCTTCTGGTTTGCACGAAAAGTTGGGATGGCCGTCACTTGAAAACAGGCGAAAATATCTCTTTCTTTAATAATGTTCTTAACAATAACACTGGCATTCAAAAAGAGAAATACACGAAGAAGCCCAGCTACATTTCCGCCCGCACTGACCACCCCATAAAAGCACACGAATACAGTTGCCCAATAAGCGCATTCAAATGTAGCTTTTTTCCACGAACAGTCCATCACTGGATGATGATGATGATGATAAGTGGTTCTTGAGGGAAAGGGAAAGGTTGGCGCTATCTTCAGCAGCCCTTGAGGGAGCACGGCTCAGCGCCACACTGGAACGGTCTACCTGCGCAAATTGCTACTGCCCCTCTCACATTATTTATAACGGCGTTGCAGAACCGCGTGTTAATATGAGTGCAATATTGCGTGTCTTTGTATGTTTTATTCCTTTTGTTTAATATTCCCTTTGTTGATTATTCCCTACGATGTTAGCCCAGATCACTATATTGAGATGATGTTATTTTGTATGTGCGTGACATGCTTGCTCATCTGTATATAATAGTTTGTTTTTGCTGTTTACTCAGTGCACATGTATTTTAGATGCTTTATATACTGCATCATTTGCCTAACTTATAGTATATGTCTCTTGTTATTTATTTCTGATGTTCCCCCCTACAATAATGCCCTAGAAGGCGCTGTAGGTATTTTATATATGAAAAATGAAGGCTTCGGCATCAGGGTGACAGTGATATATATATTTTTTGTTATTAGTTCAAATCAGACCAGTAGGTCTAGGTTATGTTACGAGTCGCACCAAACTTCACGAGCGAATTCGACGGACAAAGCTGTAAGAAAGACATGTTATTTTCTTCTTCATTTTCGAGCAGCACAAGAACTGTTCTTCGATTTGTGTCACCCTGTAGCACTAATTTCGTAATCGGTCTCGGTGAACGAACACGGATGAATGACCAGATTTTGGTTTTGGTGCACGCTATACTGTCGTGAATGGCATAAACGTATTTCGTCGCTGTCACTGTGATTACGCCTAATGAGGTCTGTGGGCGTTCTCGTTTCAGAAAATGAATGGCGGCATGGCGTCGGGGCCCAGTGATCTCAACGGCATCCAAGTTGAAATCCCCTGCGTGGATTTCGGACGGCTCTCGGCAAGGATCGAGAGCATTTCGCTGAAGTTTAAGGCCTGCGGAGTAGACCTGGACAAGCCGTGCAGCAAGATTGCGGACAACGCGAGCCGCTGCTGGATAACAGGGCACCTGCCTGCACTGAACGAAGCGATGCGGGACGCTGCGATGCATTTGTTCGAACGTGCTCCCGGCAAGTTAGCTCTGAGCTCGGTTCCAGACGCCAACTTAGACCACCAGAACCCTGAGAGCACCCTCCTCGAAAGCGTCACGTTAGTGTATTCGCTGCTGAAAGAGCACCGGTGCATCACGCGCCTGGACGTGGGTAACACAGCAGTTTTGTTCTGCTACTTCCCTGTGCTGCTTTGCAAAGCACTGCCGCAGAACAAAGGACTTGAACAGGTACGAGTTCACCCCGACGACGTCAGAGGTGTTTGGCGCGACACGCGCGCTTTGACTATCCTGTCGTCCGCCCTGGCAAAGCTGTCTCCGGGACTCGATGTCTTGGAAGTCAACGAGCTAATGCCGACTGTCGAGTCGGTGGGAGGTGTCGCTGAGGCGGTTAGGAAGGGCAGCTTGCGCCACCTCGTTATTAAGAATGGCACGTCGAGCAAGATTGGGAGCAGATTGTTCCGCGCCGTCAGGTATTCTTCCTCATTGAGCGTGCTCGAAATCGGGGGTACCAAGAAACTAGCATTATCGAGCGCCGTCATCTTGTCAGATGCATTGAAGCGTAACAAAACGCTCCGAAAACTTTCGATAGAGTGGTTAGCAAAAGACGCGGTCGGAACGCTGCTCAAATCCCTGAAAGAGAACACGACCTTGGAGGAGCTGTCACTTGTCTACTCGTACGACGAACCGAACTCCATCCTTTGGGAAGGCTTCGAGGCTGCGCGTGTGAATCGTGTACTTAAGTGCCTGAAGCTCGTTGGTGTTAATTTGATCAATAGCTGCGCGCTAACCATCGCAGATATTCTGAGGGAGAATGACGCGCTTCAGGAAGTCTGCTTGTCCGAGAACAGCATCACTGATCTCGGAGCTAGCGCGCTAGCCAAGGCCTTGCAACAAAACTCGACCTTAAAGCGTCTGGACATATCTGAGTGCACGTTGAGTTGTGACGCCTTGTCCAGCTTCGTAGAATCGCTCTCACTCAACACCACGGTCGAGTGCGTTCGACTCGGCGCTGTTGACGTTCCGGAGACTTGGACGCCGAGTTCGCCCCTTACTGCGAACCACTGCGCTCGCCTGGATGTAACGTGGAACGCGTCTGGTCTGGAAGACTGGGCTGCGTCGCTACGACAAGGGGAACACCATTTTTCTCGACTTTGCGTTGGCTGGACTGGGGATGCCAATTCGTCCGGCGTCATTCACTGGTTTGCCGCTGTGAGCGCGAGTGGCGTTTTTCTCACAGAGCTCGTCATCAACTGTCCCGCAGCAGTCGCTCAGGAGTGCAGCGAAGCTGTGGTGTCCTTTCTGGAGACCACTCGTTCTTTGAAGAAGCTTAGCGTGGATTTGGCGGACCACTCTTATAGCTATGTGGCTGCCATCGTACGAGGTCTTGTCCGTAACAAAAGCGTCAGCGAAGCCAAATTCCGCCAGTCCTACCTCATAGACCGTGTCGCCAAAGCGCTTCAAGAACTATTGCGTACGAACCGGACCTTGCAACGTCTGGCGTTCAAGGCTTACTTAAACAGAGGGCATGCCGTCCAGTCTCTGGCGCGCGCTTTGGAGGACAACTTTGTTCTTATGTCGTTCGATTTTGACGACCCGCCTCTCGTCAGCTTGTATCCCATCCTGAGCATCCTTAACAGGAATCAGTCGTTTCTCAATCGTGCCGTCGACTGCGTGTTGAACTCTTCCGCGGAGGATGACTCTATACGGGCCCTGCGCCTTCTCTGCGAAAGTGAATCGCTGCTCGACGCAGTTGTTGAAGTTTCGGGCAAGGGACGCGATGAATGCAGGAGCCTAGTGCAGGAATCAGTTCGCCGCCTACAGAGCGCGTTGGAAAATTTGTGACGTCGAAAGTGCTGTGGTGACGTTGTCTAGTATAGAAATGACAACTGAAAAGTGTGATTTTTTTCCGTGGATATTCATGCTGTCCTTTTGATATACGCATGCGACTGATTTTGAAGAGGGGTCTGCCCCTCTCCCCCAGTTGATATATATATATATATATATATATATATATATATATATATATATATATATAGATTTTCACTCTGTGAAGCAGGACGACTAGTGAACCTATTATGTGTTTGCTGAGCACGAGATCGCGGGATCGAATCCCGGCGGCGGCGGCCGCATTTCGATGGAGGCGAAATGCAAGAACGCTCGTGTGCTTGCGTTGTAGTGCACGTTAAAGAACCCCAGGTGGTCAAAATTAATCCGGAGCCCTCCACTACGGCGTGCCTCATAATCAGAACTGGTTTTGGCGCGTAAAACCCCAGAGACAAGAAAGAACCTGTTATGTGTTCTATTAAAATGACGAAATTGTCTATATATATATATATATATATATATATATATATATATAGAGAGAGAGAGAGAGAGAGAGAGAGAGATAAATGAGATGCGACATGAAGGGAGGTTAACCGGACGGTAGGTATCCAGTTTGCTACCCTGCACTGGGGTAGGGGTAAGGGGAGACAGAAACACAAAAGAAAAATGCACACACTTAGAAAGAGAGGAAGATTAAAAAAAAACATACACACACAAAGGAACTCGGGAGCGTCACAGTCGTTCAAACAGGTCGCTTGACCGGAAGAACTTCAGTAGCGCCCTCGTCGCCTTCTGGTGTGAAGACCGTATCAGCAGGCATTCTAAGATCGTCTGCTCAGTAAGCGGCCGGTCGTCGAGGCGTGCCAACTCCGTCACGAGGGACTGTCTCTGGGAGCTGTAGCGGGGACAATGACACAGGATATGTTGGACTGTTTCCTCGCTGCCGCAACTATCACAGGCAGCACTGTCAGCCATTCCGATGCGGCAAGCAAAAGCATTCGTAAAGGATACTCCAAGCCACAGTCGGCAGAGAGCAGTTGTCTCGATTCGAGGAAGTCCAGATGGAATGCGCAGTCGGAGGGATGAGTCCAAGCGGTGCAGTCGAGTACGCTGGAAACCAGGTGTGTTCCACATGCATGGATCGTGTGGCATCACGCGCGAGTATGCGAAGCTTTGTTGCTGCATCGGCTCTTGATTATATATATATATATATATATATATATATATATATATATATATATATATATAATTGAAGCAGCAGGGCAGACACCTTACTCTCCTTCATCCACCTCAATCGACCTTAGGAACACTCAATCCTTCGTCTACCTTAGTCTACTTCCACATTAATGCAATTCATTTCAGTGTATTACCCTAAAGACCCCGTTGGGGTTATTACATAAGGTGTGGTTAACGTGTACGAGTGTACACAAGAAAAGGTGTTACGGTGAAATACAAGTTCGAATAGTTTCTAGAAATTCTGAATGACATGTGATGGCAGCGGCATTGAAGGGTACGTCGTTTCAGTCTCTCGCAGCCCGAGGAAAAAAAATGAAGCTTGAAATGTGACAGTTCGTGTGCGAGGACGAGCAACTTGCAGTCGATGGCTGGTGCGCTGTGCCATGCGTGAAGGTGATGGCGTCATGTAAGGTGGGCAGCTTAGCGAGCTGTAAAAGAATTTGTGATACAGAGAGAGCGTGGCGATACGAGGACGAAAAGCTAGAGATGTCAAGCTTGATTCTGCCTTTAAGCGTGAAACGCTGATGTTATAGGAATATGAAGAATGAATCAATCTAGTCGCATGATTATGAAATCATTCGAGTGCATTGTTGACATATGTTCGGTGAGGGTTTCAAATGGCATCATATTCCAGTTGTGGTCTGACAAGTGATTTGTATGGAAGTAGTTTGACGAGCTGCGCAGCATGACGAAGGTGACGTCTCATGAATCCTAGGGTCTTGTTTGCTGACGAAATTTCGTTAGTCTCATGCGCATTCCGTGAAAGGTCGTGGGACAGGGTTACGCCTAAGTACTTATACGCTAGAACTGTTTCCACTGGGACGTTTGCGATTGCGTACGTAGAGAAATAGGGATTGCGACGGCGGGAAATTGAAATAAATTTGCACTTGTTAGGGTTTGTGGGAGGACGCTCGGATCCGGGTCATCACGTCCGGGTCACCTATTGTGGGAGGATGTCTGGTTCACGATCTCCCACATATTTATTTCTTCGTCGGTCGAGCACAGACGAAATCACCGAACGCACTGGTCCGACCGTTCCTTGTTCTAGCTTATATAACGAATAAAAGAATTCGTTAAGAATTCTTTTATTCACTGTACTACGTGAGGATCTACGTTCAATCGGGATAATTTTATTAGTAAGTGGTTAGGAGGCACTGTGTCAAAGGTTTTAGAGTAGTCTAGAAAGATGGCATCGGTTTGAACGTTGTTATCAAGGTTAACGTGCAGATCACGAAGGAAGATAGCTAGTTGTTTCACATGAAAACCCCTTACGAAAACCGTGTTGAGAAGTATGAAAGAAGTTTATTGAGTCTAAAAAGTTCATGATATGCGAATATATGACATGTTCCATGATTTTGCAAGGGACACTAGTTAATGAAATGGGGCGGTAGTTTAAGGGGGAGTCTTCGCTTTTTTTTTTCTATGATTGACACTATGCCATCCATCGAAAACAAAAATAATGGGTGGCATATGAGATGATAAGTTAGTAGTAGCGGAGGGGCTGGAGTGGTAGTTTCTTTTGTACACGAAAAAAAAAATGCTGTATTGAAAATATCAGCGCACTCGGCATCCGTGGCTGTGTCGCCTGCTGCATTCTTCACGCTGATAGTGCGAGCTTCTTGAAGATTTAAAATGCGCCAGAATTGCCGAGAATTTCGAGTAAGTAGCTAGGGTAGGTCGATGTTAAAAAAAAAAAAAAATTAGCAGTGCGAACGGCACTCAGGTAGGCGTTCTCTGCGATGTAGTACAGTTTGACCATGCCTCGGTGCTTCCAAGACGCGTGGCTAGTCGGAAGCGACGTTTTTTCTTTCTTTTCAAGCGTCCTTAGTGCTTTGGTGAACCATGACTTATTTTGATTTGTGTGCATAGTTATTCTTGGTATATATTTGTTTACGAGTTCATTCATTTTTGTTTCTAAATAGTGTCCAGTTTTTATGACGTGAGTGCATAGGAAATAATGTCTCGAAGGTTGAAAAGAAGTCACCTAACTCATTAAGAGCTTCGTAGTTCCCTTTATCATATAAGCATATAATTTTGTTGGATTTTTATTGCGGCGTGGGTTGCAAGGTGAAGGTGGCATGGATTACTCTATGATCGCTGACCTCACGGAGGTAAGTTATCGATGATAGAGTGTCGGGATGGCTGGTTAGTATAAGGTCGAGTACATTAGAGGTGTCTTTTGTAACCCGCGTAGACTCTATTATAGGGTGAGTTAAAGCACACATTAACACATTGTTTAACAGCATCATTCGCTACGATTAAAGCAGTATTGTTAGTCCAGTTCAATTGCGGAAAATTAAAGTCACCAGAAGGCAGGATCTCTGCGTTAGGGTGTTTTTCACTAATTTTGCTCAAGATGTTATTAAGTTTATGCGAGAAATCGATAATGTTATGTGGTGGCCTGTAGCAAACGCCCGAGAGAACAGTCTGCGGTGAAGCGTGGTAGATTAGCCATAATATTTCCAAGTCAGACTCGATGGTTGCAAGCGAGCACGATAAATGATGATGCGCGGCGATAAGCACACCACCACCTCGTGAGATTTTGCGGTATTGCCGGTAAATGCAGAGGTTTTGCAGATCAGCAAGAACCTCGGTATCGGTAATGTCGTCAGTTAGCCAGGTTTCAGTTATTATCAGTAAATTACTATTAGACGACAACACGAGGTGAGACAGAATATCGCGTCTAGGACGGAAGCTGCGTGCCTTGGCAAAAATCACGGAAGAGCAAAGGTTAGCTCGTGTTGATACTGTAGGGCAGGGGAGTTTGCCGCGGCGAGGTGACTGCTATTGCAATTCCTTCACAATCTGTGTGCGTTCTTCAAAAACGTAGTGGTTATTACCCATGAACAGGGTTTCAAAGCGCAAGAAATAAAGTGCCGATTTCCTGTTTGCGAATGCAACTATAGGCGTCTGCTGGTAAATTGAACAGGACGTGTAAAATCCTCGCCAACGCAGAAGCTCGTACCTTTAAACTTGCGGCCGGTTTAAACTTGCGACTGCTTATTTTGTTCTGTGAAATGTCAATTTCACTATTATGGGGTGGTTACGATTACCTGCGCGATTGCCCAAGCGGTGTGCACGCTTGATTTCTTTCGGGGTCAAGCGTGATGTTCATATGTTTACGACAGTGGTCATTGATTATATCCTCCGAGTGCGCAAACGACTCTGATGTCCCTTCATCATCATTCACCATCTTTATCATCAGCCTACTTTTAGGTCCACTGTAGGATGAAAGCCTCTCCCTGCGATCTCCAATTACCCCTGTCTTGCGCTAGCTGATTCCAACTTGCGCCTGCAAATTTCCTAACTTCATCACCCCACCTAGTTTTCCGCCGTCCTCGACTGCGCTTCCCTTCTCTTGGTACCCATTTTGTAACTCTAATGGTTCACCGGTTATCCATCCTACCCATAACATGGCCTGGCCAGCTCCATTTTTACAGCGAAGCTGTTAAGGGCTCAGTCTTCGATGGTCGTGTCCGCGTGTAGAAAAAAAAAACTCATTGGCCGTGTGCTGTATGTGCGAGTGAAAGCGCGCGAGGGACGCGCGCTTTCAGGGGGAGCGACCGCACGGCGGAGAGCAAACGCGACTTGTTCCGTCACGCGAAAGGCCGTGGAGGGACGGGAGGGAGGGAGGGAGGGGAGGCGACGTTTAGCTGCGGCATCAAATGCGTATCTTGCGACCGGGGGCAAGGGGAACTGGCTACTCAATCACCCGCGCGAAAGGAGGAAAACGGGAAGGCAGCGAGGGAGGAGGAGGAGGAAAGAGAAAGGCAGAAGGCAGGGAGGTTAACCAGAATAACGTCCGGTTGGCTACCCTATACCGGGGGAATGGGAAAGGGGAACACAAAGATGACAGGGAGAGGAGGGAAGGAAAGAAGGGAAATTAGTGGTGAGTTGGCTGAAGCGTGTTATTGCTTGTACTCTGCGCGGCAACGCGCGGTCGCGCGCACCGTTTCTTGAAAGCGATATGCAACACGGCTCCTACCTTTGTATGCACTGTGCGTTCGCCGCTCAGTTTCCGTTGAAGCGATAGACCGCATGAACCTTTGCTCGCTGCTGCTGGCCCGCTTGCTCACGCCAGCTTTTCGACAGCGGTTGTCTGCGGTCATCGAGTGTGATCTATTCATGTTTGCGTGTGTGCGCTGACACTATCCTTGTTAATTCAGTTAGTAAGCGAATGTGTCCAAGTATGTATACAGCCGATAAAGCTACTATCCTTACTCTGTATAGCTCGCTACTAATTTGCTAACGCAATTGATGCTTCGCAACGCGCAGAACTGTTGTCGACGGCGGCGGCGTTTTGCCCGCGTTCGCACTGAACGCGCGCGACGTTCGTGACGTGTTTATGAAGAACGTGCCAACCTTTGCCGTACACGCTACGGCGCTGTACCGTAGCGACCATAAGGCCATGGTCCCTGTGGTCAGTAAATAAATGAAAACCACCGGATCACATATATTTCTCATTCTTTAATAGTTCAAATAACCAATTACACCATCACATCTTAATAGTCATAATTAGGAATACATAATTCCCACCATAGTACAGCATCGCTCGTCTTCCGTCTCCACCCCAGTGAAAGGGCTGACAGTTTTTTTTTCTGATGTCTCAATGTACCCTAATCCACCTTAATCAGCCCTAATCCTTAATCCATCTTAATCTACTTAATCCTCCTTCATCCAGCTTAGTCGATCTTAATCCACCTTAATGCGCCCTAATCCACCTTAATCATCCCTAATCCTCCTTAAGACACCTTAAACCACCTTCATCGACCTTAATCAGACTTCATCCACCATCCGCCTTAATCCTTCATCCACCTGAATAGGTCGCTTCTTCAGCACCTGAAGGCGACAGACTTGTGTGCGAGACTGTAGACATGCTGCACCTAGCTTAGTGCATGTGAAAGTGCCATCAAGACTCGTGTCTTCTCTCTTTCTTTCTTTCGCTCCCCCATCCCCCTCTCCACGTGTAGGGTAGCAAACTGGACAAAGTTTGGTTAATCTCCCTGCCTTTCCTTCCTCTCCTCTCTCTCTCTCTCTCTCTTAATTGGTGGATTGGTGGATAGACTGCGACGTAATGCTCATCTATCAATGATTTTGACACTTATGTTAAGAAACTTATACATATTGTGCTCATCGCATATTAAGCTCATCGAGGCGCTGACACGTACTGATAATGTCAGCGATGGTAGTGGGGTTCAGCACTACAAGATCATTGAATGCCAGCGTCCCAATACCCTTGAGTAGATGGCGTACACGGTCACTCTCTGGCATCGAGGTGTTCACGCGGCGGCAGAGGGCGAGCACGTCCTCTGTGTACGAAGTGTACGACTCGCCCGAGCGCTGGACACGCTCAGCAAGCTTCTTCTTGGCAATATCGGAGCGGACAGAAGAGTTCGCGAAAATCTGGCGTAGGTGGTGTTTAAACGTGGTACAGTTGACGAAATCGAGCTCGTGGTTATAAAACCAAGTTCTTGCGACGCCGGTGAGGTAGAAGGCGACGTGCCTAAGTTTTTCAGATTCGTTCCAGTGGTTAAAGTCACTCACGCGCTCGTATAGCTCTAACCAGTCTTCAACGTCTTCACCGGGAAGGCCAGCAAACACCGGTGGATACTTCTGAGGGGTGGTGACCGTCCAAGCAGGGGTTCCCGCCGGAGCAGGCAAGGTGGATGTCGCGGTAGTGGCCTGCTGGTCTTGAGACATGGTCGAGTGCAGTTGGTAGAGGCGGCGACCCGAGCGGAGCTCCAGGGCATAGCCTCCTATATTTTTTAAATATAGGAGGCTATGTCCAGGGATGTAGCGTAAGTGAATCTGGAGAGAGACCGGCACGGAGAGGACGAAGGAACCGGACAGCAAACTCCACCACTTGCGAGACAAGGTTTAGGCAGTCAGACTCTCCTTTATTCCCTCGAGCGAGAGCCCCACTACCAGGCCCCAAAACGGTGATGATGATTATGTACAGATGAGAATATGAAACGTATGAATAATGCTCACAATATATACGTAGGCTACAGTGGATTCACTTTCGTCGACGCAACTTTTAACGCGACAGCATTAAGGGCCCCGTGTCGCAGAAAGTCCGGCGTCGGCATCGGTGTCGGTGTGGGCATTGGCACACCGCAGTCCTTGGCGGAAATGATCATCCCCAACCACCCCGACCGCGCAGGCCCTCCGCGTGGCGCAAGGCGTTAGTGAACAAAATTGAATTTCTCAAAGTAACATTCGTCAGAAAAATCGTAAAGTACGACTTAACCACAACCTACAGACGTGATAGCGCCGGATTGAATTTGAATATACGAGAAAACATAATTCTCATACGCCGAAACTCAAACACAAACCCCTTTTCCAGCTTTTGTATATTTCATACAGTGGCGCGCCACGGTTACTTCCTTGACAAAACGCCATCCAGATGGCGCTCGCCTCCTCGGCAGCCATCCTTGTGAAGAAAGCATATTTTACTCGTTGGCGCTGAACGTCACATCCGTTACAGGAAGTTCATCGCGGACCCCCGCATAAAACACTTTAAACACAGTTAAAAACTATGCATGCCATTTGATTGCCTTTATACAAAAAGGTTTGTCATATTGAACAAAAAGTCAATAAATGTGCGACCGAATTTCTGTATTGACTACGGTTAAGGCCGCTTCTTCCTCATGTTTCTCCTCTCAAACGAAAGTTCTCTCCTCAAAGAGTTCCTGAAACGATTTCTTACACCTAAACATGGTGTAAGGAATGCTTTCTCGTAAGGTTTTGTGTCAGCGTGCTACAATAAAACAGGTACGAGTGGTTGAATATTACACACTTCTTATGTAGCAGCGTTCTCCCTTAACTCTTACACCGTTCGACCATTGCCTCTATTTGTCCTGCCTCCTTGGCCATAATGTCTTGCGGTGCAAGAAGTGTTGTCTTCTTCGGATTGAGTCAAACAGAATCTGTTCCTGCGTTTCCTACGCAGCATTCTTGTTAAAAGAATTTTTCGCGACGAACTTCGCGCGGCGGATGAAAACGCGGCGGCAGGATGCGCAGTGTTCGCTGATTTCTGCTACAAGAATGGAAAAGAGTCATTCTGCGCCGGGCTTTCGCCGCGATGCTGCGAACGTATAAGCAATGTAAACAACAGATTATCCGTTTGCGGTATTATTTAGGTTTGATAATAATCTGATAAGATGAAAATATCTAGCACGCACGTATGTAACACGAATGTGCTGGCTGGGGCACCGCACGCCGGCTTCCGAGAGCGAGGGTGACGTGGCGTCGCGTCGATGCCCTTTCCCCTCAAGCAACGCCTGGCGTGCTAGCGCTACAACAGGTGTTCTCTTTCACCGGTGCCCTGGTGTATTACTTGGGTTAACTTTGTGTTATTAAAGTGAAGCACACCACAGACGCAGAGAATGCTGGTGAAGTCTTGATAGAAACGATGTAAACTACTCACTTCACTACACTACACTACACTACACTAGGCCCGGCGTCCTCATCGTCGAAAACACGACGGTTCACAACAGTTGGCCCGGCGGCCTCATCGTCTACTTCCATGGCGAACGGAACGGGCGGGAAACCGAACTCGGAGAGAGAGATAAAACTTTATTGTGTCCATGATGGGGTCTGGGGGCGGCGGGGGTTGGGAGACTAACCCCCAGGCCTCCCCTTCCTCAGACGGCGGCCAGCCCTTGCTTCCTGGCGGCGTCTTCGGCCATCCGAACGGCCCAGAGCTGCTGTTCTGGGTCCAAATTGAGCAGAAAAGTCTCCCACTGCTCGGCCGTAGTTATGATGCGTGTAGTGTTAGTGCGGTGGGTGTAGCTTTTGGGCATGCCCAGATGCTGTGATCGAGGTCAGCGCGGGCCTCGCAGGCTTTGCAGAGTGGGGAGTATGCATCGGTGTAAATTCGGTGGTATAGCACGGGGTTTAGGAAAGTTCGCGTCTGGAGTAGTCGCCAAGTGGTGGATTGTGATTTATTCAGTGTTTTGCGTGCTGGGGGGTAGCGTAATCGCTCTCTGCAGTAGTGGAAGAGGACTTCTCTGAATGTGACCATTTGGTCGCGCGCGTGACCGCGATGCAGAACTAAGGGCTCGTCAGGATCGGAAGGCGCAGGAGACGGATGATGCGCCTGGTGTGCGAGAGCTCGGGCGACATCGTGGGCGACATCGTGGGCGGCATCGTGGGCGGCTTCGTTTCCAGACAGACCCGAATGACCAGGGGCCCAGATGATCTGTACGCGGCGTTGCCTTAAGGCGGGAGTGCCGGAGAGTATTTTCTGTGCTTGGGGTGCTATGAGTCCTCTTGTGTAGTTGCGAATGGCCATTTATGAATCGCTGATGATGTAGTGCGCATTGGTAGAGGCATAGGCCAAGGCGATGGCCGTTTCCTCTCCTCCTTCGGGTTGAGTGGTGAATATTGATGCGGCCGCGGCGAGGCGGTACTGCGAGCCCGCGACTACGGCGACCGCCATGGCGTTCTGGTGGGGGTATTCCGCGGTGTCCACGTAGGCTACATCTGCGGCGTGGTCGTAGCGCTTTTGAAGATGTTTAGCTCTGTATGCACGTCGCTCCTGATTGTGTTCTGAATGCATATTACGAAGTATGGACGATATAACTAACTGAGCGCGAATGTTTGGAGGGACGGGTACTTTTGGTCCGAATTGGGTGATGTAGGTTATGCCTCGGAGGAGTACGCGAACGGAACTGGCGGGAAACCGCCATGCACATGGAGTCAAACGCCCGAACCACCGAGCTTTGATGTGCAGCAATTAGTGATTTCTAATTATTTTATAATCCTTCCTTTCGCTTAACTAACTCAATTTGTAACTAAACTTATGTTGTGATGTCATATAGATCACCAAAATTAAGTAGAACCATTGATTTCGTACGGTTTTCATTTTTAATGATTTATTTTGAATTTAGAAACATTTTTTTTTTTGTATTTCGCACAAACCGGAAGTCGGTGGTCGACCTGAAGTCGCTGCTTCTGAAACAAGAGTGTCACTCGCTGCTCGTGCCACTAAGAAAAAAAAAAAACAGTAGGTATCGGAGGACGATTGTAAGATTCAAGTAATAGCTTTCCGGAAGACTTGGTGAGTTGTGCTGCTGGGATGCTTATTCGTTAGTTCTTATGGTTAAAGATGCGTGGCCCTAAAGCGCTTTCTGAACATAGGAAGAAAATGCTACCGATTTATTAACGAGGGCGACGTGAACATGCCAGGCAAATATTATTGCACAGCATGCAGCAGGGAACTTACAACCTGGTGCTCCAGCTTTCGCGATGTCACCATGCAGCGTCATCGGTTGATTTCATGATTGCGAGAACTTTCAGTAATATACTTATTGCTTATTTGAGTTAAATAAGTAAAAATTATATATGCCTGTGACTTAAAAAGACAGAAAAAGCATTTCATATTTGCAAGTCTGGTCTACACCAAGGAGTTTGTGTTAAACTTCTGGAGTGGAGGTGGCTCACCAAAAGTGAAGCCGGTCGCCGCCCTCTTGCTCGGGGCAAAAAGCCCACGCCGCCGTGGTTAGTCCTCGTAGCAGAGCACAGTGTGTGCTGCCGCGCTGCTGTTGTAATAGCATTTAATGATTGTGGCATGCTTTTCTAGAGCATTTCAGCGCCGCAGTAGGCCATGGCGAAATCGTGCGTTGCTTTCGGCTGTACAAATCGGCTAAGAAGACGCCAGGAATAACATTTCACCTGTAATTACACCTCTCTCTTTCTTTGCTTACGGCCGCCTGTATGGTGTGTGTTTTCTTCAGTCGGGAACCATTGGGAACGTGTACGTACATGATGTACTACATTACACTTGTCTTGATATGTTAAATTTACGCCTTAAATACTCATTGGCGCGTCGCAGCGTGTGGTTGAGCTGGAATTTCACCGCTAGCTTGCAACGCACTCGAGTGGTGCTCAAATACGCGTGCGGTCTGATTGCACGTACCGCAATGTGCCTGCTTGTAAAAGGACTTAAAGGGTGCTTATGTGCCGAGCATTAGGTACTAGTGGGTACTAGTAAGCAGGGGGGGATGCGCTTTAAATTTCGAGTTGATTAATGCATAAGCATTCATTGGCGAGTACCCCAGCTCCGTCAAATGAAAAGTGTAATGTCTTGTATCTGCACATAAATGCGTAATTTGCGAAGATACCTAATCGGTATAAGAGTGTAAATGTAGTTGACTGATAGCTTTATAAGCGATTAGAAACAATTTAAACCAATAAACTAATTGATCATAGAGAGCACCCATAGGGATACACAGGGCTCCATAGAAAAGGGCACAGATGAGCTTATAGTAGGGGTGGACCAACTGAAAATGCGGGTGGGCCAACTTAAATTTGAGTGTCGGCCAACATAAATGTGTGGGTGGGCCAATTGAAATGTGGACGTGGGCCAACATAAAGTTGGGGTTGGGCCAACTTGAAATTTATCCGTGGGATAACTTGAAATTTACGGGTGGGCCAACTTGAAATTGGTGGTGGGCGAACTTGAAATTTGCGGATGGGTCAACTTAATTTAGGAGTGGGCCCACCCGCAAATTTCAAGTTAGCCCATTCCTAAATTAAGTTGGCCCACCCACAAACTTCAAGTTGGCCCACCGGCAAATTTCAAGTTGACCCAACCTCAAATATCAAGTTGGCTCACCCACACATTTATGTTGGCTGACTTCAAATTTCAAGTTGGCCCATCCCCAAATTTTAGTTGGCCAATTCCTACTATGAACGTCCCCATGCATTTTCTATGGAGCCCAATGAATCCCTGTGGGTATTCTCAGCCTTTTTATTGCTTTAAATTGTTGTTGATCGCTTGTAAAGCTACCAATCATCGACATTTCCACCATTATAAAATTACGCATTTTTGTGCAGACACAAGGCATTACACTTTTCGTGTGACGTAGCTGGCGTACTCGCCAAAGAATGCTTACGCATTAAAAGAAGCTAATCTATAAAATACTTTCACGCACACAAAAATATTTTTACTATTATATATTACTGTAACTAAATTGCCTCATCGCAAGTATAATATTTAGTTAAGCTAAACAAATGTTTTCGCGCAATTTTTGACTCGGGAACCGAAGACGCACTGGAGTGCCGCGCGTATTCCGCGGCAGCCTATATGTTGGGCCCGTCCTCCTTTGCCCCCGGTAGTATGGCCGCCGGTGGCTTCATTCGCTCCGGCAGGCGGCCGCAGCGGCTGCCACTGCAGAAGGTTTAGTATATAACGTGTTTGGTCTACAGACAGCTGTTGCTGTGTAGACCAAGAGCTTAACTCTGAGCTCCTAAATGATCAGACATTTATTAATCATGCGCGTATGGCCCTAACAGCTTCTTTCTCTACAGACTCGCCTTTATTTGCTGCTTGGGAACTCTTTAAGCAAGAGGTTCGCACAGTGGCTATAGAAATTGGGTCGGTGAAATCATTTTATCGAAAGAATGAAGAAAAAATGCTTCTCAAGAGCTTAAGTAGCATTTACGAGTTGGAATGCGAAATGCCAGGCACTTACATAGAAGACATATAAAATATGAAATGTGAGTTACAAAAGTATGACGCACTGCGTTGCCGAGGTGCGCGAGTTCGATCTCAAAACAGGCGCGCTCTACACTCTGAACAGCCAACACGTCAAGCTTTACTTGATGAGCGACGTCACGCTATTTCAAAAAGTAATTTCGGAAATTTACTCCAAATGTATATCTTGTAACAAATACGAATGACATAATTTCACTGTTTGAAAGTTACTACAATGCTTTGTTTAGTGCCCCTCCCGAAGAGCATGATGCAAAAGTCTTATCGAGTTTTGTGTCTCTTGTAAAACCTTTACAGAATGAGGAGTCTGCATTCATCAGTGGTACTCTTACCATCCAAGAAATTGAGCTAGCTATTGATCAGCTGCCTTTATCGAAAACCCCCAACCCTGAAGGACTTTCAAGCGAACTTTAGAAAGTGTTCAAAGGAATTATCAGTCCCATAATATTGGACATATTTATTACAAGTTTAGAGGTGGACGCCCTACCGCAATCTCTTTGCAAAAACCACACAGTTGTAATTCCAAAAAGCTCAGATAAGGAAAAACTGCGTTCTATTTAAAGCTACAGACCAAGTTCGCTGTCAAACCTTGATTGTAAAAATGTTGCAAAAATTTTATCTAATTGATTACAATTTGCGATGTCGATTCTCATTGGTTCCCATCTGACGTGCAGAATTAGGGGCCGATCAATTCAGACCAACATACATATCGCCCGTACACTTCTTAAACCCTGTTACGGTACCACTGAGCTGCTTGTAATGCTCCAAAAAGACCTTCCTAAAGCTTTTGATCGGGTCAGCCATTCCTATTTATTTTCTCTTCTGGAACATGCCAATGTTGGCTCCGTTGTGCTTAAAGGCGTTAGGCTTTGCTACACCCGTTGTTCTACTCATTTAGTTATTAATGGTCATCTCTCCAAACCAGTTGCTATTTCTTTTTCGGTAAAACAAGGATGCCCGATGTCCCCGCTACTGTTCGGCCTTTACCTCGAACCACTATGCTTAAGCGTAATTCAGTCAAGTTGCATCCATAGCTTCAACATATTGGGTAATGAGGTAAAGGTGTTAGCTTACGCGGATTATCTAGCATTTTTCTGCACGGATAAGCCCAGTGTTGAAAAGGTTGTGGCTACAGTAGACAAATTTGGCAGCGTTTCAGGAGCACGAATCAGCTCCTCGAAAAGCTTAGGCTTATGGTTCGGCTCCGGGTGTTGTAAGCCACAACAGTTTGCAGGCATTAAGTGGACTGATGTTCCGCCAACGTATCTTGGCGTGCCGCTAGACGCGTATAAATTAAGCGCGCACTATTGGAAAGAACGGGTTTCGGCCTTGCAAAGTTACGCTCAGACATTCGTTCCATACAGACTTTCTATTTTCGGAAAGGCTGGAGCCTGCAATAAGTTTTTGGCAACTAAAATTTACTACGTATTGCAAGTTATTCACTGTGCCAGGCTATACATCTAACGCTTTCACCGAATGTTTGCAACTTTCATATGGTCTTCCACTTGTGAGCCCATGAGGCGAGACAATGTTTTTAGTAAGTGAGGGTGGGCTCGGCATAGTGCATCTTTACGTGCGGCAAATAGTGTCTCGTTTCTTCTTTTTCCGCGATACTTCGCATCCTATAATTCGGTCATTCATGCAAGTCACACTTGTTGATACTTTACCTGATTTAGTTGTTTTTTCAAATCTTTTTTTCGCGTTTATGCTTGTTGGGGTTCTTGCAAAAGGTTTATTTGGCGGCTCGTTTCCTGACAGTTCGGTTTTCCACTGAATACTTGTACTCCGTGTCGCGTAAGAGGTTATAGAAAGATTTACGGTCCATGCTATTTCCGCCTCCATTTTACCGATCAATATACATTGAGTGGCCAGGCCACGATGTACTAAAGTGAGTTCTCCATGCTGCAAAACATTCTTTTATAAACTTCATAGTGAAACTTTACCGGTAAAAACATGGCTACAGAAAAAGGGTATATTTGTATTTTCTGTTAATTGTCGTCTTTGTGATGTGCCAGAATCAATTGAACACTGTTTTATTGGCTGCAAAGATGCCATTCTATTTTGGGATATCCTCCAACGGAATCTAAAGAAAGACTTTGAAATCAACCCCCATACCATGCGATACCTGCTGCCGACCTCTGATGACAATGTACCTTTCGACATGTTTTTTCTCATGGGAATGCACAGTTTGTGGAAGGCGCGAATGATGGACCACAAAGCCGAACCGGTTATACCTACAGGGGTAAATTTCATCCAGATGACTGTGCACCTAAAGCATGTTTATGGTGGACTTGATGTTCAAGCGGACTGGTACACCTTTTGGGTGACGTACTTATCCTTATCACCCTTTTAAAGCGGAACAGTGCCTCTTCTGTTTTTCAATGTGTGACTCATTGTGCCCGCCATTCAATGACTATGCACAATTTTTATTGGATTACTTGTTAATGTAATAAATACCATGAAAGAAAAAAAAAAGTGGGTGAATAGCGCGGTGGTTATGATGCTCGCCTTCGGACCGTGGGTACCCGGGTTCGAATCCTGCCTTGCTAAGAACATTCATTTTGTTTACTTATTTATTTCTCTCGGGTGGCGAGCGCAGACGCGCCAGGATGACGTCACGGCGCATGCACAGTAGCACGAAGCTGGCGGGAACATGGCGGAGCGGTGTCTGTGTGGCGTCGGCTGGTTGCCATGGCTACGGCAGGGCAGTTTCGTGCCACACGCACAAATTACGGCTGGCTTAAACTGCGAAAGAAGTCGACGACGCTAGAGCCGATGCTGATGAAGATAATTTCGTGGCACCCGCGCAAGTTACGGCTGGCTTAAACAGCTTCGCTGTTAAAAAACAAACAAAAACAAAAAACAAACAAGAAAACGTAGAAGTGATGACGGCATTCCGGAAATATTTGGTACAGTAGGCGGTTCTTGTGCGAGCGATAACTTGATAACTGTGATCACCCGGTGATAAACGATCATCGGCACAAAGTAAAACAATTTAAACGTGAAATTACAAACCAGACGCATCGCGGTCGTGATGGCTCCTTCGACATTGACGACCAAATTCACTTTCTGGGCTATTGTGTATAGAATTTTTGAAACAAACCCGTTTGGAATTGTACCAACAGCAGTAGACACACATAAAAAAATAATGAAAAAGAAAGAAAAAGCTACATAGCTGTCGAAATTCTTTTTTTTTCTTTGTAAGGAAACCTGTATATTCGTCGTTCCCTCTGCAACCCTGTTGTAAAAACGCCCTTTCGCTTGAATTAATGCGTCAGACATGCTGCTACGCTTGAAAACACCTGCTCAGTAGCTTGCGAACGTGAAGTTGTGTTTCCTTATTCTACTGCATTTTTTCTTCAACTTTTCATTAGGAATAAATGTATCGAAGCTTTCAATGTGCAAAGCCTCCTCTGTTCGGTTGCTGCAACTCTATCCCCTCTTTTTACCATGCTCCGAGGGACACCTTTCCGAGTGGTCGGTCGTATATAGTTATCTCGTCGCGTAGTGATGCTGTGACGGAACTGATGACTCAGTGCGCGCAGGTGGTTTGTGTGTGACAGCTGGTCCTATGTCGCCCCTCCCCCGCGCAGCGCTCTTGAGGGGACCTCATCTGCGAGCCAGTTACGACGGCGCTGCACTTGTCTCTTCATGTTTTCACTTCAAATCCACTCTCTCTATGTCGCGTGCACTGTAATTAGGACACAGGTCTGCTTGTGGTCTTTCCTGACAAAACCGTTTCCATGTAGACACATATGACGTTACATATAATATACACCCCGACCCTCCCCCCCCCCCCCCCCCCCCCGAAAGAAAAAGAAGAAAGAAAAGAAAACAACAACAGATGAAACGAAAACAGCGAATTCTCCCCTAGCTGTTAACTCAGTATACTGCGTCATCGGAATTTTCTCACAGCGTGCGCCACCATAATCGCAATGTCAACTTCCCTGCCACGGTGGCAGGACAGGTCTTGAAGGGAATAGTACGTAACAATAGGGAAGTCAAGGAAAGTCTGTCAAACACGTGACCACGTGGCGGAACGTTTTAATGTCTTCCGCCGCCATTCTAGCCACGCTCAGCTCAAGCCCTTCGGAGAGAGCGAGAGAGAGAAACCACTTTATTTCCCTTCGGAGAAGACAACGCGTGTGCGACAACAACGGGCAGTAGCCACACCTTGCCGGAGATATGATGAATGTATGAGTTGGAATAAATGACCGAAGTTGCGCAAACCTTTCGGCAGAAGACGCGCACATTACGACAAAAAAGAAAAAAAAAAAAAGAACCCCGTACGAGTTCTTGTCTTGCTTTAGCGCAACTCAGCTTGAGTATGAAGGAAAAAAGGACAAACAGGTGACATGATGAGGACACCTGTCTGTCCTTTTTCCTTCATACTCAAAGTGAGCTGTGCTAAAGCAAGATAAGAATATGATGCACCCACTCGCCCATTCAGCAATACCTGTAAAGCCGTGCAGGTGCGCATCGGTTTAATTAACCCTACCGGGAACTGTGCAAGCACACTCGGCCGATAACGCCTAGCGCAGGGCTGCAGGCTGGACCGACTTTTTGCGAGAGATATGAGGTGGACGCTTCACGGAGAGTTTTGGCTTGCGTAAGCTGGCTGCGTGCCGCAGTGCTCTCTACTAAGGCGGTAATTCGGGCTAGCTGGTCTCTCATATTGTGATACTATACCACGTGTTTTTTTTTGTTTTTTTTTTTTAAGGGCGAAGCTCCTTACGGTGTGGGTCGTTCCCTCCTCTGTAGTAGTAGTAGTAGTAGTAGTAGTAGTAGTATGTAGCCACCTCTAGTTTATGAATTGCTCAATAGATGGCGTTGTGTGTCCGTAGCCACCTGTAGTTTTATGAAGTGTTCACTAGATGGCGTTCCGGTTCCGGTTCCACTTCCGGTTCCGGTTCCACATTGCGCGCGTTCGGTGCGAACGCGGGCAAAACGCCGACGGCGTCGACAACAGTTCTGCGCGTTGCTGGTGCTGCTGCATGTGCAAGTTTATACAGCTGATCAAACTACCTTGAGTCGACCTCATGGCTGCTTCGCATACTAGTCAGGGTTCCCCTACGGGAAGATGGTGTAATTTTCTCTCTCGTTCCCGACGCGCGCTCTCTTTATCTCTCGTCAGTAGCTGTGGTTTACCCGAATGATCCCCCGGTGCTTCGCCCACTCATCATCATTCACTTCGTGGATATGCTGTGATATTTTTTAACTGCACCAAATGTTTTAAAAATCGGCTGCCGCAGATAATACAATTGTAACCCTTGACATACATTATACGTTGAAGTGGCCATACTCCTACAATAAATCAAAATTGCTTGATTGAATAATGAGTATAACTTCACTAACTACCTTTTTAATTAATTACATTACGGCGCATGTTTTAATCAACGAATTGTAGCCGGTGAGCTCGCAAGACGTATCTGCTTAGAACGAATTCTCAGGGCTACACCAGTTTCGAGATATCAAATTTCGAAGTGTCCGACGAAATGCATAAAACGGCGTTTTCATAAAAGTATGATTTGTACAGTGCATTATTTTACCGCAAGTTTCCGGGCGCATCTCTCGAAATCGGTGCCACTCTCAGAATTCGTTCCAAGTTGATGTGCCTTGCAACCTCACTAGCTACAATTCTTGAAATGAAATATATGCGCCTTAAAGTAATTACTTGAAAGGCTAATTATTCTAATTATGTTAACTATTCAATTTGGCATTTTCATTTCTGGTAGTAGTAATGGCCGCCTCATCGAGTAATTTAGCTCAAGGGTTAGACTTACGCCATCTACCACAGGAAATCTTGAAAAAAAAAAAAGACAAAAAACCTTTTGGTGCAGACAAAAAAAAAAAAAACAAAGTTATAACGCGGAAAGTCAAGGATGGACATAGCAAAACAACGCATTCTTCTAGTGGTTGGCTTACGTGTTTCATTGTTGAGTGTGGGCAAGGGTGTAGGCAGGGGGAGGACACATCGAGCGTACAAGGCGCCCTTTTTTACACAATGTCACGCCGCAGTTGACATGCGCAAGAGATCTATGTAAAAAGAAAAAAAAGAAAAAAAAACGTTTTTCGAGACGAACAGTATAGAATTTAGCGTGATGTGTTGCCGTTCTTATATCCGTCCTTGTGGTTATAGCGCTATGGAAGCGAAGTTCTCTTTGCCTTCTTTTTCGGGTTGGGCGCGGCTGCCTGGCTGCTGGGTCAATCTTGTGCAAAGGTCTGTATAAAAAAAATCACCAGCCTCCCCTTATCGAGAAAATGGGGGTAAGCGAAGCTTGTCGTGTGTGTACCTGATCTACTACTTTTCCTTCCCTTTCCTTCTACTTTTCCTTCCCCTTCGTGCAACTTTTCCTTCCGTTGCGTTGTACGATTCCCAGCTCGTCGCTGTTGTCACTTGCGTTCGATGTCTCGAGTTTGCTCGGCGGCGTAGTTAGCAGTATTCGCCCGCCATTGCTGCTCGCGATTCTTCGAAATTAAATCGCTTCAAAATTAAATCTGTCCGTCACGTAAGGCAATGAATGAATAGCTCATACCCCCTTAAGCAATGGCTCATACTCCCGCAAACGCGGCCTCCCCATTACGACGGCAGAAGAGAAGAGAAGTGAAGTGCTACGCTGGAATGATGAGCGGCAAACGGAGCAAGCTGTGAAAGAAGA
>NC_051163.1:17876310-17888810 GCF_013339745.2 Dermacentor silvarum
GCTGGGGAAAATGCAATTCATAAACAAAAGTTTGCGGGCTGCGGATTCGCGCAAAAAAAAAAAAAAAAAATCGTGGTTGCCTCGTCAGTCAGCTGGCATTCCTTCAAGCAGATAGAGCTCGAATGCCTTCTCTCGCGTGCAGGCTTTCCATTGCCATGCTGCGCTTGAGGGCGCGGAAATAATTTTCCCGCAAAACTTTGGCTTACGAGTGTACGCGTTTCGGACAGCATCATCCTGACAGAGGCTGGAGTGCGAAGAATAAAAAAAAAAAAAATAGTGTCAAGTGACATCGGTGCTTTTGTATGCCTTTTGTTCGGCACAACTTCTCGCGGTTTCTTATAAAGCGATATTTTCATTATAGCGCGAATTATAGCGCAAATCGTCTCGCGCGCAGCCGTAGCAAGGGAGTTGAGGGGTGGGAGGCGCGCGCCGCGGTGCGGCGAAAGCAGCGGCCACGCCCCTTTCCGCAATTACACCCTCTCCGTCCGAATGGGACGGCCGGAGCAACCCCGCCGCGCGCGCCGATCCAGGCGGCCGTGGCTCCTCTCAGTTATCGCGCGCCTGGGCCGCCTCGCGTAGGCGCGCCTGGCTACGCAGCGACAGCGCGGTACATTCAACTCTCAGTTCAGCAGAATTATACCATGCAAGAAAGTGCTTCTTCTTCACTTTTTGTGCTCATCTATCAGCTACAAAAAGATAACAATTACGTTTATAGATATCGAAGCATTTTGAAGCTCTGCCAACAACGAAATACGAAGTGGCGTCTACCAAGGTGTAAACAAGTGAGGCCAGTGAGCGCGCGCTGTCGCGCGTATTTGCGGATGCAAACCGCCATTCCTCGCTAGGCGCGGAAACCGCAAGGCGCGTAGACGCGAGCTTACGCGCGTCCGCAAGCGTACGTGTGGTCTGGGCTTAACACTCCTCCGTGTACCCGCGCTCTTGCTCGGGGCGGTGCCGCCGCCTACGAGCAGAAAAGAGAAGTACTGCATTATGACACTAACGCGCACCGACAGTGAACGCTTCGGTGGTCTCAGCACTACGACGCCTCGATGCCAGCATTCGAAGGGACGCTGGCATCAAGAAGCACTACCAACGCCACCTAGGTGGCGTTCACCGTACTCAGCACAGCGGAGCGTGGCCTCCGCAATTAGCTCTGAAAATGTTTCTGAAGTTAATCGCGGAGGCTGCAATTACGACGCGCTGTACGCGCTGATTTGACTCGGTGACGATTCAGTTACGTGCTTTGTCTTGCGCGTTGTATTAGTGTGTCAGTTACGTGCTTCGTCTTTCGCGTTGTGCTAGCGTGTGCAGCGTAGTGCAGCTTCCATATGCACGACGGTTGCTCATGGTCATCGACGTTGGTAGTCGTGATGGAGGAGACGTGCCACCAGGCGTCAGCGTGGGTGCATCAACGCTAAAGCCCCTATATTTATAAAAGTAGCGCCATCCACTTCCCTCCTCCTCCGTTCCACTATCGCGCTCGGCGCGACCAGCACGATCGAGGCGCGATAACGACAGTGGCGCCGCCTGCGTCGGGCCTGCCGTGGCAGACGACAGCTAACGCGCTACCAGAGGAAATCCGAGGAAAACTTCGATCGCGCCCTGCGGAGACGTTTTTGAGGCGCGATTTTGCTTCGTCAGTCAGTAACTGGTCTTAATAATGCCGTTTTGGAAGTAGCAACGCGACGATGCGAGACGGCGCAAATATCAAGTGTGCAGCAAGCGTTTGCGCACGCCGGATGGTAAACAAAAAAAGCCTTTTGCCCTCGCCTTGTCGGTTGCGGCAACTTAAGGCGCAGCAGCATGCCATCACAACGAAGTTCTTGTCCCTAACACGTTTGATCCGTTTGTGCGTACAGCACTTTCGTCGCACAGGCCCGAGAATGGCAGTCGGAGCGCGCTGGAAAGAAAAAAATATACAAAAGCGCGACGCGAACTTCCACGTGACACGGATTGGCCAATGGGGGAGCGGAGGAGGCTGGGGCGACAGGAGGCGGCTAGGAGAGGGCGAGGAGGAAGCGCCGGGGTGAGTGCGGTGGCGGCAAGATCTAAGAATGGCGCTACTTTTATAAATATAGGGGCTTTAATCAACGCCTAAGGGCGCTTTAGCCACAAAACACCAATAGACATTATATATCAATGTGCAATAAACATTACACTACTTCTGTGAAGACACGTTTCACTTTCGTGTTCTATACCGATTCCTATATAAGAGGGATCAACCACATTTTTTTATAACGTTTATTTCATTATTTATAACCAGAGAGTTCCTTACTATACAACACCTATACGGAAATATGGCGCTGGTGTATGCATGGGAATGCATGGGATATATGGTGGTTTTGGATTGGAACCGCAAAGCACCCGCAGTGCAGACACTGCAGCGGTCTCCCCGATGACACCCATATTTTATGGACTTGCCCTCACTCCCAGACGTACCTCAAAGCCTTCTTGTCTAAGATATATCCCTGTAAAATAATTTACATCCTTAAAAGCGAAAAGGGGTGTAAATGTGTCTATAACTCACACACTTACACCCTTTTTTGGTGTAAGGATGTGAGCTATAGACAAATTTACGCCCTGTTTCGCTTTTAAGAGCGTAAATTGTTTTACAGTGTACCTATAGCTTGCCGCCATTGCTCTGCTTCCCTTTGGGGCTGTCTCACTCCCTGCCCTTTCTTCTATCTAATCTTCCAGGCAACCCCGGTATCACATATCAGGGTCATCCTGGAGCCATAAGACACCGAACTATAGGTGCTAAATGAAGGTGTTTACTCTCTCTAACTCTCTCGGAGATACAGGACACCTCGAAGACGTACGCGCCTGGCTAGCACCATTCCATCTGTCCCAATGGTTCGTTTCCTTACTAAAACAGCACGTAAAGAGCTGTCTTTAACTTTATTAATACACAAAAAACATGTTTTGTTCAACGATGAGGACTTGTGCTTGGGTGTTCAATTATGTAAATCGTGAAGAGTATCGGCGGGCCGCTAAAGTTGGAGGACAGAAGGCAAGATTCCCGCCCGCTTTGGAACAGTTTGTCGTCTGCTCTTGCTTTTTTTCGCTTGATTGGGCACTGCAGGTGAGTAAACTTCGCTGAAAAATGTAATATGGGCAAAGGAAAACATTTTGTGAATACTTTATTTTCATGAACGCATTATCTGCGCAGTTATATCTACGAACGTTGGAATCGATGCCTCGTTCAACGCCAGCCAACACAAACCAACACAAGCCTCGCGCACTCGTACATCCGATATTTCCCATGACGGCACAGCGACCGTTAAGAAAACTCGCATAGACAGTGGCGCCACGTTTCCTTCTAGCTAACATTGTGAGAAACTATGTTTATATCCCAGCACGTTGTTGAAAATGATGAGTTTGCAAAGTCACGTAGCCGTTTGAAGCCAGAATTGGACGAATTTTTAGGAAAATTTATGTACTAACCATCATTCCCCACGCTAGCTGAACCGCCCCGCTTGGGATATTGGTGGCGTAAAGGCGTAATACAGACAATAATATATATATATATATATATATATATATATATATATATAAAATAAAACTCATATCCATTCATTTTCATTAAGATTTGATGATTTGTTAACCCGAACATTGGTTTTTGAGAGCCGAGAATAAATGTAACAGAAAAGTAAGATTAACGATCGTTCCGGCACAAGCCACTACATTCCGTTTCAAAGGGAATGTCCATAAAATCCATCAATCCAATAGTCTATAATTTGCTTGAAATTCACATTTCTTTTCTTTTTTTTCCATGTACTAGGAGGTATATTATGCTAAAACCTCCAAGCTTGCTTTATACGCTCGCTGCCTGTTCATTCGTTTACAGATAGTAATCACCTCCCGCTTACACGCAGGACTCTCCATAACGTTTTTACTTCCCCCGTTGCGTACGCTATTATACGATGAAATGTCCAAACTGGCTTTCTGCTTCCATTAACTGTTTACTCGTTCGCAGACGCAAATACCGGCTGAGTTTTCCGCTTACAGGAATCTCCGTGACGTCAGCCAAGTACGGAGAAAAATGAATCGATCGCCGTCACACAATATTACCTGAATTACTATATTCGCGGGATATATCGTCCCAGTCGTCGTAGCTCACGCAGACTTCGATTACCAACTGACATGAAGAGCTTTGCTTTCCCAACGCACACACGCGACTCTACAAATAGCGTTGGCCGTACGGCGCTCGGTGCTGTTGCGACACTCTATAGTACACGCCCAAAGTACACATGTATCGCAGTGGATGGACATTGGACGGTAAAAAGCTTTACCTATAGTGCCGTGCAGTGTTCTAAAAGCTATAGAGTTCGGCCAAACAGGGGTTCTGTTTTGTTGTGTTTGAGTGTCATTCGCTGTTATGTTTTCCGTTCGTGAAATTTATAAGAAAGTTTGCATGTCACTTATACTTGAAGGGAGTCGTGCGACATTCTCCCAGTGGCGATGCGGTGACGTCAAGAAACGGAACCGTGAATATGTTGCTGAATCCCGTGATTACATCTGTGTGCTTGTGACCTGTGTAGTGTTTGTTGTAATTTTCTCTGGTTTAATCTGTTTTCCTTTTTTTTCCCAAGGTAGTATTTGGGATAGCCGGTACTGAAGAGGCCTATATATACCTTCCCATTTTTGTTCACTTAATGAAAAAAAAAAAAGAGAGAAATGTTTGGAAAACGAAAACCACTTCATTGGGATTTAGAAGCGAGCATAGAAGCTCGCGTATGGAAAAGAGGCCTGGAGTTTAACGTCTTGTTAATATCTACATCACGTGTCACATTCGGCACTAATTTCTCATCAGGTAGAAGAAATGAAGTCATACACCAAACTGAACAGTAGTGACGTCTTTACTTAAAGATCGACCACGTGACCCTGCACAAGAACATTTAGAGATCGAAAAGGGCCTTAACTATCGTGATTTGGTAATAAAGCAAGAGCAGCAGCCATACATGGGCATTTTTATTTTAATGGCTCAATTCTCGACTTCGGTCAATGATTGGCTGACATTGAGTGCAATTCCAGCACGCTGCTTCGTTTCAGGGAGATAAAGAGGTTCACAGACCGTGTCATGAGTTTTCTGCGACAGACACACCTCTACATACGCGACTAAACAACTACCAATGCTAAAAACCTTAGTAGGGATGGACTACCATGGTAATGGAGAAGACGAAGCCGTTTTCCGCAATTCACCGAGCAAGAAGCTAGCAGACGAAAACTAATAACACAACGTTGAACAACGTCTGCTCCCGTTGCTTATGCTATCCTCTGTTGCGGCCCGTGCCTACGTGTGCATTTCTTGCAACGGTGTCATCTGTTTGTCGCAAGGCGACTACGCATTCGTACGTCTGCAACAGAAAACCGTCAAAAGGCACTGCCGGTCGTCATGAATATCGCTCTGCGTGTTTAATGTCGGTGATGACATGGTTTAGTGGGAGCGACAAAGTGCCTTCTGCTCCGGGCCGGAAGGGCCGATCGACTGGCCTCGACTCGGCTCGTAGGCAGCCTGAAGTCGGGCCGGATGCGCGTGACAACCAATCATTTGTCGAAGCCCGCCTACGCGACCCCCGCGCCTCTAAGCGTCGCCATCTGAAACTGATCGCCTCGCACGGGTGCAAATGACGCTGAAAAAGGCGCGGTAACTTTCTGCGAATGCTATGGTATACGGTGGTATTCCAGCGCGAATCTATGGTTCCCATAACCACGTACCATTAGCCAATGATAATGTGCGTAAGTTCCTTACACGCTCCGTGGTGGTAGTTAGGTGCAATGCAGTGAGAACCGAACCTTTGTTTCACCGAGTCCTGAAAGCGGGCATGGATACAACGGACGTCTGGGTTCCGTCTGTATCAAGCATTACTTTATCTTTACTTTTTTTTTCAGTTATCGCTGTATGAATATCTTCACTGTCGATCCTTGCAAGCCATCGTGTGCCAGCGATTAGACGACCGGGAACTTGTGACGTCGTAATCGCGCACACCCCTGACGTAGTAATGGAAGGAGACACTGCAGTGCAGGCTTAGTTTATGCCTTGAGTAACTTACAGGGAGTTGTTCTGCGCTTCCGTGTAGTCGTGAACAGGTTACGGGGGATGGGATATTAGGGAAATCGACATTTAGGGCGTCGGTGATGTCCTTCGCATAGACGCATGTGTCGCTAGGGCGGCAGATTATTCCTACACATTCAGTTGTGCCTCCCTGGCTGTCTTCCTTTGATATTTTGTCTGTATAGTGTATACCTCTGTGCTCTTGACGGCGCTGGTACGCTCATCGTGGCGAACGTCCCGTTTTTTGTGCGGCTGCGAGGATCGGTGATACATCTTGACCAAAGCGGGGGAAAAAAAAAGGAAAAAAGAAACATCTTGGATTTATACTTATCTATACTACGAGGTCGAGAACGTCTATACTTTCTTCGGTTAGTTGCTGTGTCGAATGTGTTCAGTTTTGCGTTTTGGTGAAAAGCTTCGGAGAGTTTCGAAGCCGTGAGCCCATTGGACTCACTATGACACGCAGACCGGTTGAGCCTGACGCTGCAGAAACCTAACTGCCTTTTCAGTGAGGGTCCACTAAACATCACTAGTCGGTATCCTGATGCTAAGGAACGAAGCACTGCTGCACGATGTATACTCTTTTAGGTTTGGCTCAAAACACGGGATGACCTCGTCCCCTGCCGTGGAGGCTATTACGTACTCTCTGCCAAATCGAGATATATGGTGTAGAGTGAATGCGATGTAGGAATTGCATCGGCTGACGCATTAACAATCCGGGATCGTATCCATGCAGAGCATATTCTTCTTCTTCTTCTTTTTTTTTTTACTGGTCACTCCTTTGCCAAAAGGGAGACGGTGATTATAATAAATATGATGAAGACATGCGCTCGAGATTCCACGAGTAGCGCCAGAATTGTGGTTGCTTGTTAAGCGATGCGAACCTGGGAAAATAGGGGCCTGTTGGCGTCCGCTCTTACCAACAGCTCTGGCGTAAGAACGTTTTGTGAATATGAGTTTAGGTTAGGACCGACTATTCAACGAACATAAGAAAGTAAACCCCAGAATCTTACAATGGTGAACCAATGTCAGAAAGAGCGTTTAAAGGGTTTAAAGACCGAAATATTTAAGAAAAAGAATACCCTGAAAGTCTAGCATAGCCTGTGGCATTCAATGCATATTCAGAGAGCACGGTATATCTTCCACACATAGATGTACACTTGTATACTCAGCGTAGATTCCCAGCACGTCTACAGATTTTACACACACATACTTTGCAGTGGCAAGAAAAAATAGGTTATAGAGAGGGAAGAAGAAAAGCGCATCAAATACGCGTAAGTACTGTAAAAAAAAAAAGAAAAATAAAAGAAAAAGAAAAGAAGTTTAAAGAGACTTGCACGAAGTAAGGCTCTGAACGTGCGTTGGCAACACACGATCGCCATTCTAAGGGACTGTATGAAGTCCCTATCATAAAAAAAAAGAGCAACGAAGTTTGGTGGCCGAGTGTATTTGGATTACCCCTAACTGGCTATTCGCTGTAATACACATCATCATCAGCCTATATTTATGTCCACTGCAGGACGAAGGCCTTTCCCTGCGATCTCCAATTACCCCTGTCTTGCGCTAGCTGATTCTAACTTGCGCCTGGAAATTTCCAAACTTCATCATCCCACCTAGTTTTCTGCCGTCCTCGACTTCGCTTCCCTTCTCCTGGTATCCATATGTAACTCTAATGGTCCACCGGTTATCCATCCTACGCAGTACATGGCCTGCCCAGCTCCATTTCTTTCTGTTAATGTCAATTAGAATATCGGATATATCCCCGTTTGTTCTCTGATACACACCGCTCTCTTCCTGTCCCTTAACGTTAGGCCTAACATTTTCCGTTCCATCGCTCTTTATGCGGTCCTTAACTTGTTCTCGAGCTTCTTTGTTAACCTCCAAGTTTCTGCCCCATATGTCAGCACCGGAAGAAGGTAATGACTGTACGCCTTTCACAATAATACACATCGACAAGACGTACGTAAGACGTTGTCTCACCAGCGGCCACAGGAAAGGCCACAACGAAGGCTACACAGGGAGTCCGTGTGCGCATCGTGCGTAATATTCGTCACGAAAGTGAAGTTAGCGCAGTGACTCGTTCTCGGAAAGAGAGGCGACACGACGAAGGCGACGTCGCTGTCAGTCGTGCTCGTCGCATCGCTTCCTTCTTCCGCGAGCGTGCACCTCTGCGCCAATTCGTTCTCGTGACGAACATCTCACCCGCTGTTTGGAGTAGTTCAGCGACGGGACACATTTAATACTTAAGTAATGCGCTTCAAGAGAGACAGAGAGAGAAATACAAGAGATGAAAGGCCGGGAGGTTAATGAGACGCACGTCCGGTTTGCTAACCTACACTGGGGGAAGAGGGTATAGGGATGAAAAGAGAGAGAGCACAGTTTCGCGCACATTTGAAGCTTCGCACCGAGTCTACACACGGTCGCCAAGACCTAAAGACTTGTGGTACTACAACAATGCTTGCGTGGCTTTCTGTACCATCGACGCATACGGCCATGGCCCAAGGATCTTCCTTTCCGACAATGGCCTAGAGTCCAGCCGGTTCAATGCTGTCCGGAAAGCTTCAAGGACTTACACAAGGACAATACAACTCACGAAGTAACGAAACGGGACGACGCAGTCGTGGTCAATATGAGCTGCAACGCGAGGTCCGTGGTCTATGGGGCTGCAAGACGGCATGGCGGCGCCGACATACGAAAACGTGGTTTAATAAATACCGGTAATTAGAACAGTGCTTAGTTCTACCATTGTTCGTACCTTTGGCGCCGCCGCGCAGTCTTGGAGCCCTATAGACCACGGGCGTCGCGTTGCAGCTCATATTGACCGCCACTGTACAAGCGCATGCAACACTCCTGATTGCCTGAATATCGTATTGTTCTTGTCTAAGGTCTCGTAAAGCAATGATCTTGTGCGATGTTTCACCAACCAGCCCCTACATCACGCTACACTTCAATAACTTTCCTAACTGTAGAACTGTTCCCGAGCAGCAAACACATGCAGCGACCGCGTAATCGCTTAAAGAATGTGTTGCCCTGGGCCATTGAAAGGAGGGCAAATGTCATCAATCGGGGTGAGTAAAGTTCGAATACACAGGGCGATGAGCAGGTACGCAAATTTATTCTGAGCTTTATCGAGCTTGAGTGATCCAATTTAGCGTGCGAAGTTAAAACATAGGGGATATAACACCGCAAAGCTTCGGATTCGTTTTGTCTTCTTGTGGTTCTTAATTGATAAATTGATTGATTGATTGATAACAGAGAGTGTTACCGGGAATAACATCTTTACCATAAACTCTTTCATGTTTCTACTAAATCTTGCTGATTGTTTATTCCATTTTTCTGTTTATAGGAAATATGGGTTGTTTAAGTTTCTGACACGTAGCATGCGCAAGTATGCTTTGTCTGTACGTGAACCATGTACAATGGATTGTATATATACTTTTTTCTTGTTGCAACTACCGTTATGCCCACGTGTGTCTATAGGATGGCCAGGTCCTCTCAAGCTGTTTGATCAGCTTTTCTTTTCCCTGGTCTCCCGCAACATAGTTGCAAATAAACTTAATTAAATTCAATTTATTGATTCATCGATTGTTTCATTCATTCATTCATTCATTCATTCATTCATTCATTCATTCATTCATTCATTCATTCATTCATTCATTCATTCATTCATTTATTGTATTTAACGTCCCAAAGCGACACACTGGAGTATGAAAGACGCCGTAGCGTGGATGGCTCCTGATTTATTTCGACCTCCTGTGGACTTGGCATCCAAGGCGGAGTTCACGAGGGATATTTTCCTTCCGTTCCTACAGAAATCTAGCTGTGGCGCTTGGGATTCGAACCTGTGACCTCGTGCTCAGCAGCAGAACGGCTTAGCTACGGAGCCACAGCGGCGGATGTATGGGGTTCATTATGTGATATGGGGGTTCATCAGTCAGTACACACTAGAGAGTCATTCATTGAAATCTGCCCCCTGTAGAAGCGCTACACTAATTTCACTATGTCGCTTTCCCAATCACCGTAGGTCCATCGACGAAACGCCGCTCACTGGCGTTAACAAGTCACATTCAATCTTGATTATTTAATCATACCAAGGATGTGGCGTTATTATCAAATTACTGTGTGATTACTATTGCTGCGCAGACAGAAGTCGTATAATATCCAGTAACTGTTTTGTTATTGCATTTAACCTTTGTATAACGTCTGTTGTTTTTTTCGTAAGCTTCATGCTTTAAGAATATCAAAGTATGCCACACCCTCCCTTCACATAATCCTACAATTTGGAACCCGTGAGGAATATGCAAACGAATGAATAACAGATATTACCTTAGAAAGCATGCAAAAAAAAAAAAAAAAAGAAGGAGAAGGAGCCAAGCCCTACACGTAATTTAAAGAAGACCCGCCGTGGTTGCTCAATGGTTATGGTGTTTGGCTGCTGAGCACAAGGTCGCGGGATCGAATCCCGGCCACGGCGGCCGCATTTCGATGGCGGGCGAAATGCAGAAAAACACCCTTGTACCTAGATTTAGGTGCACGTTAAAGAACCCCAGGTGGTCCAAATTAGTCCGGAGTCGCCTACTACGGCGTGATTCATAATCATGTGGTGGTTTTGGCACGTAAAACCCCATAATTTAATTTTGATTAATTTAAAGAAGTCATATTTCTTGAAACCATAGCTGGCTATATAATGAGAAACAAAACGAAAGCAAAACATAAAAAAAGAAAAGGTATAGGGAGAAACTAAAAGCATCCAAGACAGGCTAGGAAACGCGACAGCCATTGCTTCATTCATCGGTCCGTTGTTGCCGTTTTTAGGGCCTGACCTTTCAATCAGCGCGGTGTCAGCGTCGCCGTGTCGACAGCGGACGAGGTGTCGCTTCATCGATCAGCGACCCACGCGCCGGCCCTCTTTCGGCGACGACACCGACACGGACCGTCGCTTTCTGCGATCTTATCGCTACAGCAGCAACAGCAGCAGTGCCGCAATGCAGCTCACGCATCGCTCGCCTATAGTCATTGCCTTTTCCCAGTACGCGGACACAAGACAAGCACGTGTATACGCACGCACACGCTTTATAATAAGCTAGCACGTAATCTCCGCACGCATGCGCGCTCATACATACAAACGGGCAGCGTCCCGGTGGAGGGAGAGAGAGACTGACCGGCGGTCAATCGCCCTAAGGCGCCCACGGTGATAGAATGACCTTCGCTTCCGCACACGGAGTAAGGCGACGCTTGAAGCCGTCGCCGGGTCTAGCAGCACTCTGTGCGCATTGTTTGCAGGAGAGAGAACGGTGCACGGTGTGGGGAACGTCGCACTTGTGAGTGGCGGTAAGGTGAATAGGTTCTGCAGATAGATAGATTGGTTGATTGATTAATCAATAGAGAGATAGGGAGAGGTGTGCATAGATATATAGTTAAATAAATAGACAGATATATAGATGGATAGACAGATAGACAGATTGATTGATTGATGAATCAATAGAGAGATAGGGAGGGGTGTACATGGACAGATATATATATATATATATATATATATATATATACAACTAACCAAAATGACCACTTTGTAGTATACACGTATACCAGTGATGTCGCGTTGTAATAAATTTCAAGTTTTTCCCTTCTTTCCTGCATCTGTTGAGACGTGAAATAACCTTTGCAATTGTGAACGCTGAGTGTGTTGACAAGCTTCAGTTCTAAGATACGGTCTTATTTCAATTAATGATCTTGTGCTATGCATATTATATGTTGTCTCACGCTTGCTGCTTCTTATATTCACTGTTGCTGACCCCGTAGGTTGTCTGTTTTGTTTGCTATAATATAATCACGCTCCAGCACTGACGATGTGACCCACTACCGCTATAAGATTCTGCAAAAGTCTGACATTGTACTGTCAAACAAGTACAGAAGCCAGCTTCCGTTCGCTCGGCTGACAGTATTGTTAGTGAACTGAATTGAATGCTCGGGTTTTACGTGCCAAAACCACGATTCCATTATGAGGTACGCCATAGTGGGGGACTCCGCATTTTGACTATCTGGGGTTCTTTAACGTGCCCCCAATGCACGGGACACGGGCGTTCTTGCATTTCGCCCCCATCGAAATGTGGCCGCCGGGGCCGGGATTCGATCCCGTGACCTCGTGCCTAGCAGCGCAGCACCACAGTCGCTAAGCCACCACGGCGGGTAGTATTCGTATAGTGCTGCACGGTACTAAACAGCCGTTCTGCGCACTGCCGTGCGAGCCGTGTCGAGGTCGTGGAAGCGATACGTCCCCGGCACTGTCTCTGCGGTAGCGGCAGCAGCAGCAGCATCAGCAAAACGCGTATACCCAGAAGTCCCCCGGGTCGCGACCCGCGCACGTGGTGTCAAGTTCAGCGACGGTCAACCAACGCCATCCATTCACTGGCATCCCGCGCGCCGTTGCTTTGTTTTTGCGACCGCC
>NC_051163.1:17896310-17979035 GCF_013339745.2 Dermacentor silvarum
GTGTGCCACTCATGCGTAAATAGAATTTCTCGAGAAACCACGTTAACTGTAGAAGGCGCGCTGAAATTGACGATGTGTATAAACTGCGTAGGTATATGAGAATACCGTATTTTTAGAAATCGGGGAAAAAATGTTTTGTAAACGGGTTCGAGCGTACAGCGTGCTCTTGCAAATTTCTCGCAAGCACAAACACGCACGTGATGAACGCGCAATCTCACAGACACGCAATGCGAACACTAGGCAGTACAGAGTCACCACGCGCATGCGCGAAAGCGGACCTTTATTTCATGAATTAGGCAAGCCACTCTGTGCAAACGGGAATGAAAACTCGGTAAGAATGGGCGCTTTGTTTACAGCGACGGGCGTCTCGAACGGAGCTAAAAAAAGAAAAGAAAGAAAAAAAAAGGAAAACATTATTTCTCGGCGGTAGGCGCTTCCTTCTTGCCTGTGCGCTATTTTGAGGTGTTGACGATGAGGGTTATCGATTGGAGGCCGGAAAAGAAGGTTGGCCAACCATGCTTTCGTAGGGAGGTAATTAAATGGGCAGCGTGACGTCACGAGTGCTTAATTTGTAAGTTGGAGCGACTCTTAATTAACAAAGGAGCCCAAGACAGGAACGGCGTCCGGCAGATGTTGCCTAAGGCGTTGTTGTTTGGTGACAGAACAATCTCGTCTTCGTACAGCAGCGTCCATTAGCTTCGAGCAATCAATTTCGTTCCATTAGTGTCGCCTTCATGTTTTCTGCGCTCTTTGGACCAAACCTTTCTATTAGCTGCATGAAAAGAAACAAAGAAAGAAAGTAAATGCACTTCGCCCTGTTTGTTAAGTACAACCAAGATGTTGAAATCTACCGAAGGCTCGACGCGTAATAGGAACGAAGTGTTTGTTGTTGTTGTTAGTAGTAGTAGTAGTAGTAGTAGTAGTAGTAGTAGTAGTAGTAGTAGTAGTAGTAGTAGTAGTATATTAGTAGTAGTAGGAGGAGGAAGAGAAGGAGGAGTATTTGTTAGCAGTAGTAGTATACTAGCAGTAGTATTAAAAGCCACAAGAGCAGCAGCAACTGTTGCTGCTGCTACTGCATCTACTACTATTATACAACAACTACTACTGTTACTACTACTACTACACTACTACTACTACTACTTCTACTACTACTAGTTTCCATTTACGTTACAAATTTGCCATTCCAAACTGATTCAGTATAGCTGTGAATGTGTCTTAGTGAAACTTAACGTGTCCCTTAAAAGGACGCTCGTCGCGAAAGAACAGCTCAAATCACGAGCTACCGCGGACATAGCATCCGACTCCGATACAAAAGCGCTCGCTACGTTTAACGATCCGTTTGCTCATACGTCTGTCGGCAAAGCTCACAAAGGCGCATGATCCTCTTTAACGCGCGCCGATACACAGGTCCGACACGTGTACCAATGAGGCTAGAAAACCACTTACCAAGGGCACCGCCTGCCAAGAACACCGCACGGCGGCGCTCGTAAACAAGCCCGTCAGCGATGGCGGAACAAGGAGTGCTGCGGAACGACCTTGCAAGCCCTCTTCGCCACAACAGAATTCGGGAGAGAGAGGGACTAGCGAAAGAGGAAGCACTAAATCTTTTCGGTCAATCCATTTGCTCCCCACGATCACGCGGTCTCCACACCCTCCGCCCCATCGCTCGCATCTTTCCGCCTTTCCGTGCCTTCTTGCTTCATACTTTTTTTGGTCTTCTGCTACTGCTCATTTTTCACTCTATACGTCTGTTTCACCACTCCGCGAAGTGCCTTGACAAGGCGACAGACCTAAAGCCACGTGACCTTGCTACGTGTGGCTCAGCTATTGCGGAGAGCAGAAGTGCAGCAGACGAAACTCTGGCAGTGACAGACGTTTGCGTTATACTACAGTCGGCGCCTGACGGGTTGCTTCCGGGTTAGAGCAATGGTAAATTGCTCCTGCCGTAGGTCTCCTTTATCCGGGTGCTTCTGTATATACGGATGCCTGGATCTAAAGAGGTATGACGTTATACAGGCAATTTTTGATTTCGTGTACGAGTGTGCGATGAAAGACACTTATTAAAGTCGCCGTGTTCACAGTATTGAAGCGCAAACACACACATGCACGGAGACCGAGGCAAGAAAAACGCTCAATAAAACTTGTTTTCGAAGCATGGGATATATACAGCTGTTCTTTTTGGCAAACAAAGAAACAAAAACAGGAAACATAGACTGACATGAATCAAGTGCCGTCAATATTGGAAAATTTGCAGTTCAGTAACGACATTGACTGACAGATTACGCACAGTGCCACAGTTCTTAATAAAAAAAAAAGAAAGGGGGTTCAAATTAGCCCGGCCGGCTGTCCAGCTTGCCGCCGGCGTATTAAAGGTAGTCCGTAGAAGACAGTGCAACTCTGTCATATGAGTCGAATTACTTAAAGAGGCGAACATTACTTGCTACAAGTAATCGCAGTGTGACGTAGGCTAATTAACAACGCCATTATATGGTTCGTGTAATTCTACCGATAGATGCACATATATATCCCGATTTGGAAATCAAAGCCGCGCAGTAACGGGAGTAAGGTGTACTCTTTGGTATCTTCAGAATGCGATGTATCCTTCTTTGCTCACAAACAATAAAGTAAAACCGATTAGACGCTGCCAAAATCTCCGACGCCCCGGTCAGCTGTTGGGGAACTTCAGAGCGGCGTCAACACCGGTGTTTCGTTTTTCTGACTTACCAAGCCTTTTCTGCCAGAGCAGGAGTGAATCATCGTCATCATCATCAGCGTACCTTTATGTCCACTGCCGGAGGAAATCCACGCCCAGCGATCTCCAATTAGCCCCCTCTTGCGCTAGCTGATTGTTGACCGATTACATTGACTACATTATGGGGTTCCGTTTAACGTCCAAAGAAACAGCGCAGTGGTTTATGAGGGACACCGTATATGGTGGCGAGATCCCGGATTAATTTTCGCGGCATGAAGCTTTTTAACGAGCAACCAAAGTTCAATACTTGAGCATTTCTTGCATTCCGGCTCCGTTGGAAGGCGGCCGCCACAGCCGGGATCGATCCATCGACATCGCGCTCAGCAGCTCAACGTCATAACCACTCAACCACCGCAACGACGGCTAAAGGGTGACCGCTTTGCTTTTGTACAAAATTTATTTTTACAGGTCAAGTTAATATCGCTATTTACTATCGGTGACAACCTTAAAGAATTCAGCACAAGCTCCTCCCACAAAAACTCAGTGCTCTTACACTTCACCTGATGAAAGAGAGCTCCAAGCCGAATGGAGTCCGCTCACACCTTTACGACTTTGCTCTGCTAATGTATATGCTAGGCTAATTGGAAAATAAAAGCTCATTGCTTCAAGCGAAGATATTACCTTTGGCTGAGAACCGATATCACTATCAACTATAAAACTTTCCATAGACGTTCAGGTTTCAACCAAAAACCAGTGACACAAAACAGATCTGTACGGAGAAAAACAGCTGTTTTAAACACGCAACACGGCTTGACGTCGCGGAAATGAAGGAGCCTAATTTAGGGAGCCTACATGCAACGCCGTTTCATGTAGGCTCCCTAGCCTAATTTTCTGGCGCATCTATAACAGCACACATATAACCTTTTATCAGGGCTCTTAATCCTAGGTTGTCACCTGTTACAGCGTCACTTTAGCGGTGATGTTCCAGTAGAACGATCGGACCAGGAAGACGATGACAGCCGTCGCGCGCACGCGTGGACCACCCACAGGGTCCGGGCAGAACACGTGACCGGCTCATTTGGTCCCCGCCGCCTCCCCATTTCCTCTCCACAGTAACCGTTACCCTCGCTTGCAAATTGACTCGGAAATAGCCCTGGTACGATCTATGGAGTGTGCGGCCGGCGGCGAACGGCCAGTGGATGAAGCCAACAGAAGCCGCCGGCGCAGCCGGCCGGGGAGTCCAGTGTCGTCATCGGTACACGTGCCACCGCAGTCGTCTGCTAGACGCATCGGTCCGTCGGAGAACCGTTTCGTACGAATTGTCCGTTAACTGTTGTCTGAGGGCTATAAAGTCGCACGCCCTCTGCCGGCCGACGTAAACAGTGGCGTAACTGCGCACGCGCAGCGCACTGCTTTTAGAATTCGCCGCCCCGTCAGCTGGACGGGACACCTGCAACTGAGGGGCATTGATCGCCGGCTTCCGCGCAGGCCTCGTCTGTGACCTCCGCGTACGCATTATCTGCAGTACCCGACATCGCTACAGAGGTCAACACACTTCTCTAGAGCGCGCGAACCACGTTCTCAGGACTGCGCTGGCGATATCTGAAGATGACATGTGGCATAAAATCGGCTGTATATGTGAGGTTGCGTGACTCCATTTACAGTTTCCACTGATTGCTCTATGATTGATTGATTAAGCTTGGTAGCTGCTTTGGCCCTCAGGAGTGTGTTCTAGACAAGTGTACATGAGCAGCGTTTGTGATAATGACGCACTGGCTGAGTCATTGATCGATTTATTGGCTCACTCACTCACTCACTCACTCACTCACTCACTCACTCACTCACTCACTCACTCACTCACTCACTCACTCACTCACTCACTCACTCACTCACTCACTCACTCACTCACTCACTCACTAACTAACTAACTAACTAACTAACTAACTAACTAACTAACTAACTAACTAACTAACTAACTAACTAACTAACTAACTAACTAACTAACTAACTAACTAACTAACTAACTAACTAACTAACTAACTAACTAACTAACTAACTAACGAACTAACTAACTAACTAACTAACTAACTAACTAACTAACTAACTATTTGGAGGCACGGTTCCTGCAAACGATCGCTTTTCACGTCTTCTTCTAGCACCCCTGGCCTTTATCTTCCAGCGTCACAAGCACAAATGAAGCAACCGAGTTTGCAGACTTCATTTTCACGGAAAAAGCCCAGGCCTTCATGCAGCTAGCGGTTTCAAGAACACGGAACGGGCATCGAGCGAACTGCGACTACATTTGAGAAGGGAGACACGGAATAAACAGCCGAGACACTGAATCAATAAGCGTGAAGTGTAGTTGCTAAGGTGTTCAAGACGTGCAGACGAAGGTGTATGAGCTCGAAATATCCGAGTACCCGCATGTTCGACCGAACTGTGATGTTTTGTGCGTGTTCCACTCGGAGATTACGCCGCTATATGCCAGATATGACGGCGCGTAATTTGCGTGCTTGGCAGTTGTTAGCGCGTCGGAGGACATGGATTTTCCTTGTGTACGAGCGAGCCAGCGGCAGAAATGGCGGTATGAAATGATGTGGACAAAAAAAGCACAAATGAAGATGGAGTGAATCAAAAGAGACAAATGGAAACGAGGACGCGAAGTGACCTTGGCGTGGTCGAAGGAAATCGAATGAAAAGAAATCACGGAGAAAGTGAAATTGCGACTTTTTTGTCGCTGCAGCGGCATCTTTTTTTTTTTTTTGGCAGGCTGCTTTTTTTTTTTTATTTCATTACCTCTGCTACTGTGACTACCTATGCCGCCACACCGAGGAAACTGTTAACTGTCGGCCACTCTGATTGGCCCAATATAAATATTGCACTAGCTGCGAATTATTGCATGGAATGAGTCAAATATGTCAGAAGAATAGATTAGATAGATTGATAATAGATATGAAGGTAGATAGCTAGATGTATAGATAGATAAAAGGTTGAATAATTGACTATATGACACCCATATTATTGGCAATTCATTCAGGGCAGCGAATCTTGGAGCGCTCGGGTCATTTAAACCACCTGCGCCCAATGGTTCGAGTCGATAATTTAGAAAAATGAAATGAGTATTGTGCGTGACAAAATCTTATCTATTGATCGATTCAGTGAGGCTGCTAAAACTAACTATAGAGCCAGTACTGTATTCGCCTTTTCTCAAGGCATATTCAAATTGTAAGTTTAGAACGCTCTCACGGCGCTCTGGTGCATGGTCGTGTAAAATTTCAATGAAGCTACGTTAGACGAACAAATAACTTTAAAAGCCTTATTACAAGTTCCTAAACACCGTGAGCGTGTTACAGTTATCGCCAGCACTGAACACAATCTACTTCAACGGCTAATAAGACAGGTTCGATCTCAAGTATTTGGAATTCAATTGGAACGTGTCATTGTAATTTCACGCCCGTTCAAGCTAAGATAAATATTAACACTATATTTTAAGATTTCGCACGTGCGAACCCAAGAAAAACACAAACACAACGTAAGCTTAAGTGCAAAAAATGTGGTTGATCCCTCTTATATAGGAATCGGTATAGAACACGAAAGTGAAACGTGTCTTCACAGAAGTAGTGTAATGTTTATTGCACATTGATATATAATGTCTATTGGTGTTTTGTGGCTAAAGCGCCCTTAGGCGTTGATGCACCCACGCTGACGCCTGGTGGCACGTCTCCTCCATCACGACTACCAACGTCGATGACCATGAGCAACCGTCGTGCATATGGAAGCTGCACTACGCTGCACACGCTAGCACAACGCGAAAGACGAAGCACGTAACTGACACACTAATACAACGCGCAAGACAAAGCACCTAACTGAATCGTCACCGAGTCAAATCAGCGCGTACAGCGCGTCGTAATTGCAGCCTCCGCGATCAACTTCAGAAACATTTTCAGAGCTAATTGCGGAGGCCACGCTCCGCTGTGCTGAGTACGGTGAACGCCACCTAGGTGGCGTTGGTAGTGCTTCTTGATGCCAGCGTCCCTTCGAATGCTGGCATCGAGGCGTCGTAGTGCTGAGACCACCGAAGCGTTCACTGTCGGTGCGCGTTAGTGTCATAATGCAGTACTTCTCTTTTCTGCTCGTAGGCGGCGGCACCGCCCCGAGCAAGAGCGCGGGTACACGGAGGAGTGTTAAGCCCAGACCACACGTACGCTTGCGGACGCGCGTAAGCTCGCGTCTACGCGCCTTGCGGTTGCCGCGCCTAGCGAGGAATGGCGGTTTGCATCCACAAATACGCGCGACAGCGCGCGCTCACTGGCCTCACTTGTTTACACCTTGGCAGACGCCACTTCGTATTCCGTTGTTGGCAGTGCTTCAAAATGCTTCGATATCTATAAACGTAATTGTTATCTTTTTGGAGCTGTTATATCAGCACAAAAAGTGAAGAAGAAGCACTTTCTTGCATGATATAATTCTGCTTAACTGAGAGTTGAATGCACCGCGCCGTCGCTGCGTAGCCAGGCGCGCCGACGCGAGGCAGCCCAGGCGCGCGATAACTGAGAGGAGCTGATCACCGAGATCGCGCCGCATTTCGACGCGTACGAGCCGTGCCGCACCATCTGCGCATGCGTGGGCGCGCGGACGCGAGCTTGCGCGCGTTTGCAAGCGTACGTGTGGTCTGGGCTTTAGATATATAAGGCGCGTCTGTGTAGCTCTCTGCGAATGCGTTTGTGGCGCAATGGGTTAAACGCTCGGCGATCTATCGTCGCGGACCGAGAGGTCGTGGGTTCGATTTCCAAATTTTGCATGTTTGTGAAACTTTTTCTTCTGGTTTCTTTCTTTGTATTATGTTCTATGACGTATTTCCGTGACGGAAATACGTCAGTGAAGTCTTGGTGGACCCCGGCATAAAACACTTTCGTGTTAAAAAAAAAAAAAATAAAATTCAGAGCTTTTTCACTATGTGAAGAGGAAAGACCAGCGAAGCTGTACTTGTTGATAACTATATTGAGTTATATATGGTTAATTGCTATATTGATTGAATAAAGAAACATACACATAACTTCGTTGTTGTTATCGTCTTTTGTTTTCTGTTTACTTTGTCATTATGGCAACCATTGCTTTGTGGTCACTGGGATGTACTGAAATTGGTTGCTGATGCTTTTGCGCTCACTCCCGCTTCTGTTTGCGAAGGCGATACTCACTGGCACGCTGTTGTTCATCGGTCACAGAACGGCTGTCCGACGTTACGGATCCTTAGGACGACACGCGTTCGGCTATAGCGGCTTCCCGTCGCCTTCGAGCCTATTCACACTGTTGCTAACGCCGGCGCTCATTCCATACACGTTCTTCTTCTTCAGTGCGGACTACGCGCGTCCTGACAAGACCAAGTTACAACTGCTGATAACGTCGCTAGAGCGACGTCGACGTCACGAGAAAACGAGGCACAGACATTGGTGGGTGCACAATGACGTTTTATTATTCCGCCATCCACTTCGCAGCCACGGAGCACCACCGGCGCGCAGCAGGCTAAGCTGTGGATTCAATTGTGTCGACGCGGCTTTTTTCTACACACTTTGTCGACGCCCGCACTTTTGGCCAGAACCTAGCCATACAGCCCTAACCAAACCTAGCCTAACCAGAACCTCGCCTAGCCAAACAAATAAATGAAATACAAAAAAGTTTGGACTACGTTTTCTATACATAGGTTGCACGGAAGTAATATTGGGGTACCAGCAGTACGAGAAGGGGCGTAAGCAAGGAGCATGACAGCATGACAGCTACAAAAAGCACGTCTTGCGTCGAACGTCAGAGCGATAACAGTGATAAACCGGTGAAAAACAATCGCCGTGAAACAGCAAAACAGTTTGCGCGTGATAATACGTTGCACTGACGTCATCGTAGTCGCCATCTTTGGGTACCAGCGCGGTGAGATATGGCTGCGTGACGTCACATGAATACTATCTATTGCACAGGGGAACTCACCGGCAATCTTTCAGGCAGGCTGCTCAACCTCCGTCTTGTTCAAACGACACGGTAGCCTGTATCGTTCTTGACTTCAATGTCTTACTAGATTTGCTGGTTTCGAGGGAATTGGAACGCTACTTAAGATGGACGCTGTCCATTTTCCTGTCCCTTTAGCTGTCTACGGCGTGTATAGGAACATTGACTAGAAATACTATCGACCCCTACAGCTATCTGTCGACGCGCCCCACTCAGGGGCTGCGGGTCTGATGACGAAGCAACTCACGGACAAAATTATGACGAACAATCACTGCCCGCAAGCATGCAATAAGAAGTGGCCGAGCGTTATTGGGGTCGCTTTTTCCGCCAGTTCCACCAGGACCGGGAAAATGATGGCGGTTACCTTCAAGCGCTGCAGATTCTGGTGTCGCGTGCAAGCTTAAGATGCTTATCTGCTTTGTTAAGCAACCTACGAAGCTTCGTGGATGTGCTCAAAAACGATCAGTGACATCAGCTTTATTTTGTGGTTCTTTATCACCTGTTATCTCCGCGAGAGTCACGATGACATATAGCGTTTGCTATAGCATCGTGGATTATCGTCTGATACAACGGCCGAGACAGACGGCGCGCTGCAGACCAACGTTACTTTAGAACCACGTGACCGCGTTGCGTTGCAGACGGTGGCAGCAGCAGCAGCGTGAGGTCTGCGCAGGCGATAGTCATTCCGTGGAAAGCTATTTCTACAAAAGCAGCGTTGCGTTAGTAGGTGCAGTTTTCTCCTTAAAGAAGAGCTCGAAGCCCAACGCTACGCCGTGTGTCTCGCAAGAATTGCGAGCGCGAGATATAACCGTCGACACTGCTCCATCCGTACCCGGCAAAGTGGCCAAAGAATCTCGGGCTTTCAACTTTCCCAGCTTCGAAGGACAAAAGGTAACATATGCCTTAAGTGCATATATTTCTTTACGGCGATAACCACACCTTCTTAAGCGATACTTTGGCTTGGTATCTCCCAGTGGTAAATGAACGCGAAGACGTTAACTGGGTATGCTACAGAAAAAAAAAAAAAAAGACACCTGGGTATTGACGTGGTTGCTTTTCACGCGCACTTTCTATAGAAAACGTTCAACCTTCGAATTTAACCCCACAACGTACGTTACTTCTGATACACCCTGAGTTGGATGCCTCAAAATTCTGATTTCGTTCCGGGAATTTTAATGCAACATCTACTGAAGCGTTTGTTGATACGCTGGAGCGAAGTTTCAGTTGTGGATGGTTCGCAAAATCGATCACTAATTAACTGCTACTCTAAGTGAGCTGAAATTCAATAACATATCAATGCTTTTTCTTTGTACGAAAGTGTTCTCCATGACGAACAATAAAGGTGAATAAGTTCAAATTTTTCTTGATGTGAAATACCATTTGTGCTTTGTGGGGTTGCGAAAGTTCATAAGAAAGGTGGGGAGAGGAGGTTAAGCCGCAATGCGACACAAACCGTGCTGACGGGGAAACGCCTATTTATATTTGGGACACATGTCTTCACGCCTTCAAGCTTACTATATTGGGACATAGGCTTAATGTTGAGCGCAAGCACTTTGTATAGCCGCACCAGGGGCAATGACTCGCTTGTCTTAGATTTGGGGAGTGCTTAAGCTTGATAGAACACGTTATACTCATGCTAACGTCCTAGCATATTTAACAGGTCGAAACGGCCATTGCGTTGTTCAGACAGACGCTCGCGGCCTGCGGGTATACCGTATTCATCCGAATACGACGCATATCCGTGTATTCGTAAGCACACAACTTGACTTTCGACTTGGGCAAATTGGTTATTATTGATTGCACACTGAAGCAGTGTGAAGAAACGCAGAAAACAATCGCAACAGAACCAGCTCTGTATGTCAAAAAATTACACCATCTTGGCACTATAATTAAGGGCTCTTAAGCGAACATCTTGTCTACCTACACCTTTTTTTTTTTTGTTTATGTAAATGTGACTTTAACCTCGGTCTCTGTCTCCATCTCTCTCTTTCTATGTAATATATGGTTTCTTTCTCACTGATTTTTTTTTCTTTTTGACCCTACAGCATGTATGCGATAGATGTACTATACAGGGTGTTTCATTTTAGCTGCACCAAATTTTTAAAAATTGCCTGTGGCAGATAGCACAATTATAATCCTTGATCTAAACTACTCGATGAGGCGGCCATTACTTCCACGAGAAATCAAAACGCCTAATTGAGTAATTAGCATAATTACGCTAGTTAACTTTTTAATTAATGATTTTACGGCACATCTTTCAATCTACGAATTATAGCCGCTGAGTTCGCAAGGCGTATCCGCTTGGAACGAATTCTCAGGACTGAACCAGTTTCGAGATATTAATTTTTAACGTGTCCGACGAAATGTATGGGCGTTCCAGTTAACTTTTTGAGGAAAACGCTGTTTTATGCATTGAAGCACAAAGTTAACTGGAACGCCCATGCATTTCGTCGGACACTTCGAAAATTATTAGCTCGAAACTGGTTAGGTCCTGAGAATTCGTTCCAAGTGGATACGCCTTGCGAACTCAGCAGCTATAATTCGTAGATTGAAAGATGTGCCGTAAAATCATAAATTAAAAATTTTATTAGCGTAATTATGCTAATTACTCAATTAGGCGTTTTGATTTCTCGTGGAAGTAATGGCCGCCTCATCGCGTAGTTTAGATCAAGGATTATAATTGTGCTATCTGCCACAGGCTATTTTTAAAGATTTGGTGCAGCTAAAATGAAACACCCTGTATACTTCTGCGATGATCTTTTGACGTAGTACACGATCTTCTCAAACTATAACTTCCCACATTTCCTGGCCAATCCGTTCGGGCAGCATTGCATACGTCAAAGTTGCAGGTTCGAAACTGAGCGCGTCTAGAAATGCGAACACTTTTCAAATAAATAAATAAATAAATAAATAAATAAAATAAAAATAAATAAATCAATGAAAGCACGTAAAGAAAACCAAAATACTGTACGCGGGGCGGCACACTAATGTCCCAAACCTGACGAACGACCAGGAAGACGTGGCATGGCACATCTTCCCCTTCTCTCCTCTTCCCTCTCCCACCTTCCTCCTCCACCTCTCCCACTCCCGGTTCTTAGACGTAAGCGCGCTAATAAAACACGGCGGCACCCGAGCTTTCGGAGGCGGCCGGCAAGAAGAAGGCGCAGGTGTCTCGTGTTGCAGTCGCGAGGAGGGGGGCGGTGTGCCCCCATCACTTCCGCGGCCGGCGGGACGTTTACGTACGGCAGCTACAGCTTTTGCTCGTGCACGCGCTCTTCGAAGACGTGCCGCCCTTCCTATCATCCCCCCGCACTCTCCCGCCTTTCCAAAAACGTACCCGTCGTCGTGTTCCTTCCTACTCTCCGTTAGGAAGCGTCTCGGCTGGCGCGCTGCTCCTATCTGAGTGCCGTCGGAGGCATTGCGCGCCTCTTTTTCGCCTCGCGCGACGAGCCAGCTAACAACAGTCAGACGACAGGGGAGTCGCGGTTGCGTGCCAGCCGATGACTCGAAGCAAAATGAAAAGTCGGTCAATCAATTAATGGCGCGTAAAATCAGGCAGCCAACCAATTTACAAAAAAAAGATCGCGCGGAAACTCCTCTGGGGATTATCTAAAACATGCGGAAGCATTTGCTACTAATCGCCGGCTCTTTGTCGTCGTGTGCTGCATGCTGTGTTTGGTATAATGGCGATAAACACCTCTAGCCGTATAGAGAAATGGAGAACTGCGGTCGCAACGCCGCGATGTTAATTAGACCAGTATAAGACGACGAATAAGAGGCGAGTAGTAGGAATGTTTCACGCCCGTTATAGATACCCAAGAGGATTTAATTACGCGTGACTCTGTAACGTTATGTTTCTAGCAAATATACAGCATTTTAACGCGACAGCGTTAAAGGCCCCATGTCGCAGAAAATCCGGTGTCGACGTCGTCCCGTGTTGTCCGTTACCGGAAAATGCCGTATATATTTAGGTATATGTATGCGTCATGCCTTGCTATATGACATGCGGTGTATGCGGGTCATATTGCCACTCCGTTTTACACCACCAAAGTTGCTCATGCCTTGTCTTTCTTACATTCTTGACAACGTTATTGCTCGAGATTTTGAGACGCATATATGAGACGCTGATCTCAGAAGCTGATCTGAGAGGCTGATCTCAGAAGCAGCAATTGAAGTGGGAGGTAAGGCAACCAGTAGGTAAGCCCTCGCAAGTAACAAAGGACCTAATAAAGAAACGACAAAACATGAAAGTGTCAAACTCGAGAGATCAGATAGAATTCGCTGAACTGTCGAAACTGATCAACATGAAGAAAGTAAGGGATATTCGAAATTATAACGTGGGAAAGATTGAGGAAGCCGTAAAATATGGACGCAGTATTAAATCAGTAAGAAGAAAGCTTGGCATAGGACAAGGCAAGATGTATGCACTGAAAGATAAGCATGGTAATATCATCAGCAATTTCGATGATATAGTAAAGGCAGCGGAAGAATTCTATACTGACCTGTACAGTGCCCAAAACAGCCAAGCTACTTTCATTCAAAATAGTGATGAACCGGATACAGAGGCTCCTTCTATAACTAGCGCTGTAGTTAGGAGGGCCTTGAAAGACATGACCAGGGGAAAAGCTGCTGGAGAAGATGGAAGAACAGTCAATTTAATCAAAGATGGAGGAGATATCATACTCGAAAAGCTCGCGGCCCTTTATACGCAATGCCTCACGACTTCAAGTGTACCAGAAAGCTGGAAGAACGCCCACATTATACTAATCCATAAGAAGGGAGACGTTAAAGAATTGAACAATTCTAGACCCATTAGCTTGCTTTCAGTATTGTCTAAAATATTCACCAAGATAATTTCCAATAGAATCAGGACAACACTTGACCAACCAAGAGAACAGGCTGGCTTCAGGAAGGGATATTCTACGATGGATCATACCCATGTCATCAATCAGGTAATTGAGAAATCTACGGAGTACAATCGACCTCTCTATATGGCTTTCATAGATTATGAAAAAGCATTTGGTTCATTAGAGATACCAGCAGTCATAGAGGCATTGCGTAATCAAGGAGTACAGGAGGCATACGTGAATATCTTGGCAAATATCTACAAGGATTACACAGCAACCTTGCTTCTCCACAAGAAAAGTAGAAAGATACCTGTCAAGAAAGGGGTCAGGCAAGGAGACACAATATCTCCAATGCTATTCACTGCATGCTTAGAAGTATTCAAGCTCTTAGACTGGGAAGGCTTAGGAGTGAGGATCAACGGCGAATATCTCAGCAACCTTCGGTTTGCAGATGACATTTTCCTATTCAGCAACAATGGGGACGAATTACAGCAAATGATTGAGGACCTTAACCGAGAAAGTGTAAGAGTGAGGTTGAAGATGAATATGCAGAAGACAAAGATAATATTCAATAGCCTGGCAAGGGAACAAGAATTCAGGATCGCCAGTCAGCATCTAGATTCTGTAAAGGAGTACGCTTATCTAGGTCAATTACCCTGATCATGAGAAGGAAATTTACAGAAGAATAAAATTGGGTTGGAGTGCATACGGCAGGCATTGCCAAATCCTGACTGGGAGCTTACCACTGTCGTTGAAAAGAAAAGTGTACAGTCATGGCATTCTACCGGTGCTAACATATGGGGCAGAAACTTGGAGGTTAACAAAGAAGCTCGAGAACAAGTCAAGGACCGCACAAAGAGCGATGGAACGAAAAATGTTAGGAAAATTGTTAGGCCTAACGTTAAGAGACAGGAAGAGAGCGGTGTGGATCAGAGAACAAACGGGGATAGCCGATATTCTAGTTGACATTAAGCGGAAGAAATGGAGCTGGGCAGGCCATGTAATGCGTATGATGGATATCCGGTGGACCATTAGAGTTACAGAATGGATACCAAGAGAAGGGAAGCGCAGTCGAGGATGGCAGACAACTAGGTGGGGTGATGAAGTTAGGAAATTTGCAGGCGCAAGTTGGAATCAGCTAGCGCAAGAGAGGGGTAATTGGAGATCATAGGGAGAGGCCTTCGTCCTGCAGTGGACATCAATATAGGCTGATGATGATTTTGAGACGACTTCCTGTGGCAATGAAAGGAAAGCTACGGGGGCGGAGCTTCTACGCACGTGTCCCTGCGCATAGTATTGTCCGGCAACGTTTGACGGCGCTTTCGGTGTCTCGGAACAGATGCTGAATCAGCGTAGCTTTCATGTGCAACGGTTTCGCATTTTGCCAAACGTGGCAGAGATAAAAAAAAGAAAAGTCAAATTTTACCCAACGGTCTATTTTGTCTTATTTTGCTGTTGCACATAAACGATTGATGTTTTTTCTCCTCCCAAGCTTAAACTACCGCGGATGACAACGTGGGACTATTTTCAGTCGCGCTCTTACTGGCGCGCTTTGCCTCCATAGCTTTTAATAGACATGCATCTAAAGCGAATATGAATGGGCAAAAAAAAAATGTCAGTTTCTAATAAAATATTTTCAGCTGATGTAGAGTGCGCGTCCTGTGTGCTTCGGTCGTCTTTGTATATTCGCGCTTTTCCGAACAATAGATGAGCAAGCGCACGTACAGTCAACCACAAAAGTTTAGGGACCACGGGATCTCGGAAAACGTTAATATTTCCGAGCAGCTTGTAACAAGACATAATAATAATAATAATAATAATAATAATAATAATAATAATAATAATAATAATAATAATAATAATAATAATAATAATAATGATCATCATCATCATCCTATATTTATGTCTACTGCAGGACGAAGGCCTCTCCCTGCGATCTCCAATCCCCTATCTTGCGCTAGCGTACCCCAACTTGCGCCTGCGAATTTCCTAACTTCATCATCCCACCTGGTTTTCTGCCGTCCTCGACTGCGCTTCCCTTCTCTTGGTATCTATTCTGTAACCCTAATGGTCCACCGGTTATCCATCCTACGCATTACATGGCCTGCACAGCTCCATTTTTTCGCTTAATGTCAACTAGAACATCGGCTATCCCCGTTTGTTCTCTGATCCACACCGCTCTCTTCCTGTCTCTTAACGTTACTCCCTAAGATTTTTCGTTCCATTGCTCTTTGTGCGGTCCTTAACAAGTTCTCGAGATTCTTTGATAACCTACAAGTTTCTGCCCCATATGCTAGCACCGGTAGAATGCAATGATTGTACACGTTTATTTTCAACGACAGTAGTAAGCTCCCAGTCAGGATTTGGTAATGGCTACCGTATGCACTCAAACCCAATTTTATTTTTCTGTAAGTTTCCTTCGCATGATCAGGGTCCCCTGTGGGTAATTGACCTAGATAAATGTACTTCTTTAGACTCTAAAGCCTGACTGGCGATCCTGAATTCTTGTTCCACAGTATATAGTCAGCATAAAACCAAACATCACAATTAATGTTGCTCAGATATAGTGGTAGATGCTGTAAATGAGAATATACTAGGCTGCGTTGTGAGGCGTTGCATATATTCAGCTTTTTCTCAGGTGTAGTGTTCCGTAAAAATGTGTGGTTGACTGTAGTGGATGGCGTGGGCAAAAAATACATAGGGACGTATTCTTGCACGGTAACTTTCGGAGCCAATCACTTTTGGATCATTCAAAAACAGCCAATGAGCGCGCACTTTCACTGCGCGCTATAATTTGCTGTTTGAACGAAACCGCTCGAATCATCCAACCCGCCGTGTACTACGTCACGCGAAAGTGACAGTAATCGCCGGAAGTGATCATCCGAGAATACGCCCGCTGAGCTTGCTTTCGCAACCCTTTTCAATCGCAGTTTTATGCGAAAGCCTCCCACCTTTTTATTTGTTATATATTTGTCTTTTGTCATCGGGTCGCACGGCGCTGCGCCCTGGCTATCGCTATAAGATCGGCCGCTCGAAAGGACGGCTGATAAGACACGAACTGAAGCGGAGGAAAAGAAGAGCATGCAAAACAGGGTCGCTGCGCAATTCGCGTTTCCTTTCGCCGATACCACCGACCGGCCCCGTTGCTATTGTTGGTTTTGAAGATTCTGATCACATTCGATTGGTGTGCGACCGCTACTCTTAATTTAGCCGCCTTGGCGAGGAAGACTGACGCACCACCTTCCGCGTCGTACCCCCATCCTTTTTATTTTTCTCTCCTAGAAGACACGTACACGTGCTCAGAAAAAAAAAAGATAAAGAAATGAGGTCACGGTTTGAGACTGAATGCAAAAGTGCTCGTGTACTCAGCTGCTGGCTGAATAAGTCTAGGTGGTGAAAACTTATCCGGCGTTCTTCGAAGTCATAGCCTGTGCGTTGCATGGGAACGTTTAACCCAGTGATTTTTTTTATTCTGACCATTCTTATAGTAGACATCGGCTTATTTATTCAACCAACGAATCAATCAATCAATCAATCAATCAATCAATCAATCAATCAATCAATCAATCAATCAATCAATTATTATTTAATGTACCCAGGAACAACACTGAGGCCTGGGTGCTGGAGCAGAGAAAAACAAGAACAAAAAAGTTAAAATGTATTACGACTGCGACTAAGCGTTATGGGATAAAAATGTAATAATAGCAGTATTCGCTTTCTCAAATTGTTCACATCCGTATGTATTCCACTACTTCAACTCGCCTCAGTGGTGTGGAATGGCACAAGCAATTCAAATAGCATCTTAATCGAGCGTGTGAAGAAAACGTTCATGAGTATATGTGTACTATGAACATCGTTTCTTGACCTCGCGCACCACCAAGTTTTCAAGTCTGAATAATTATCGAACACACTGCCGGGACGTCCAGGCGTAGTTGGGGATTGGCGACTACCTCGAGTCAGCATTGCCGGGCAACGCACGTTCGCATACTCGTGACGTCACTCAGACTCCTCAACGCGGGGCACACGTGGTTGCTACCGGAGACACTGCGAGAATTCCTTCATTTCCAAGCAAAAGGAAGAAAAGTTAGACAGGCACTTAAGTCACCTAACGTGCATTGAATGCGAAAGCATTCTGACTATTCCGCGCGATACTTTGCACTTGGTCATGTGCTCGATTTGGGCAAAGTCAATTTTGAAAGTTGGCCACCGAAATTTTTGGGGGTGGGTTAAGTCAATTTTGGCAGTGGGCCAGGTCGGTTCTGAACGCGGGTCAAGCCAATTTTCGAATTGGGCAAAGTCAGTTTTGTTGGGTGTAGGCCACGGCGTCGGACGGACGCCGTGGCTGTTCACCGTCGGATTTCACACTGCGAGCCGCAGCAGGCCCAGCGCCGGGGAACGTGACGTCATCACTCGGTCACGTGGGTTTTCTTGCCATCGGATGTTAACGCCGGACGCTCGCCGAATTTCCCGCTTCATGGGGCATATAAAACTTTCGCTAAAAAAAAAAATGAGGACGCTTCTTCAAATTACAATCCGACGCTATCACGTCTGTAAGTTGCGGTTAGGTTGTACGTTACGATTTTTCTAACGAATTTTACTTTGAGAAATTCAATTAGTTCACTAATGCCTCTTCTGCGCGACGTGGAGGGCCTGCATGGTTGTGGTTCGGAATGATGTTTCGACGAACGACGGTCAGCGCCGACACCACATATTTTGCGACACGGGCCCTTAACGCTATCACGTTAAAATAAGGTTTTTCTGTCATCTGATCCGCGCGCCTATATCAAGTTTTGCACATCTGCGCATGCTTTGGCAAGGGCCCGCCGCATCTGGGGCTTGAACCCACGTGACCTGCCTGTCGTGCCTTTCGGAACCCGGTGTTATTGTTAAGCCTCCCGGAGGCCGGGCTCGGCGTGTCGAGAGGTCACTGTGTCAGGAAGCGGGGCACCGCGCCGCGGCTGTCAGCCCGGAACATCGCGTCGTTGTCGACGTCACATCAGCCGACCTTACGTCACCCCTGTCAACGCCGCCTGACGGCTCGCGTACGTCACTTCTCCTCTGGTGACAAATGTGTGCGTCGCACGAAATAAAAGGAAAGATAAAGAGAAAGAAACATCACCGCCCCTCTTAAACGAACGCCGCTCCTCAGCACTATACGCTTTTCGAATCGGATTACGAGCGTAGAGCTCGCTGGCGTGAAAACGCCCATCATAAATTCAGCGCCAGCACGTATCCGCGAAACAAATAAATAAAAAAGTAATAAAAACCTGTCATTACAATTTGACCTCGATTTTGAGTGTTTCAGGAAAGTTGAGTTTGCGAAAGTAAACAAGCCTTTGTCCTGAGACACGTTCGAAACCCGCATCTGTCTGATTACAACTTCACAGCATGAACTGACAAGCGTCGTTACTAGCGCATTTGGACAGTACACTATAGGAATAAGAACAGATGCCTCAGACGCCACTACAAAGCTAGTGTCATTGCGTCATATACAACTGCGCTCGTAATCACGTTTGTCGTTTATAGCAACAAACTAGCGCGACTATATCGATTTGTCGCTGGACACGAACAATAGGCTCACGTTTTCTTAATTTTTTTTTTCTTTTCGCACACCCAGATTGCGGCTCTACGACGAAAAAAAAACTTGAGAATTTAGTTTCCCTCGTTCTTCTGAGAGCCTTGACATGATGGCTTGTTTAACACCGAATATCTTATTGCTAACTTTATTACGAGCAAATACATCGACGCCCTTTGGCGTAGCTCGAAGCGGCGCCTCTGATATTTTAGCGCGCACACCACCCAACCTCGGAGGCCTTGCTTGCGCTGCAACAAAATGGGAAAGGGAAATCTAAAGAATTCCTTTTGTAGCTTCATGCTACTGTAGGGTGGATGACAATTTCTCACTTTCATTAAACTTCCTTCACCTGAAGAATTCCCATAAAGCTGATTTTCCGTGATGCGCCATACGCTGCAGCGCTAACCAGTCAAGTATGCTAGCGACGCCAGCGGACAATTCCCGCACCCCTCAGTCAAGAAGTGTGAGCTGACAGACAGAGTGTGTAGACCTCGTCATCTGCCGTGCATTGTGCCGCCAATAGTGATATGGAGTGAACTGTTATCGAGAAGATCACGTCTGCGAGCAGCAGTTACACGTGAGAGATACCTAATAATAAGATAACTGCAAAGCACTACTCTTTCCAAAGCGAAGGAGTAGCCATTGCCACATTCGTGCGTCAACCTCTTTTATTACCAAGTCAATAAAAAATTTTGTTTCTGAATGCGATTCCACAGCCACAAAGAGTAATTCTCGCCGGAGGCCCAGAAAACTCAGAGTACAAACATTGAGCACACTTCAAACGAAAAAGAAAAAAAAAAAACGCGCAATAAAAGACAGTATGTTTTTCCGGCACTCGGCGCTCAAGTTTCACTCGTCCCCCAAATCTTAGAAGTTGCCGTCCGATTCGCGCGAATGACCCAATGACGTCGCAATGTCGGTTACCAGATTCCATCGATTCCGCGCGCCTCCACAGACGTCTTGCCACCGTCGTCTTTCTTGGTCCACACCACAAGGGGCGCGACGCAAACGCGCAAAGAACGCGATATCCCCGCCAGGTATAACCGACACAAAGAAACAAGAGCAAATAGCTCGCCCGATCGATAGCGCATTAAAGACAAGCCGACTTCCACAGCGGGTTTTTCACTGATGCCGCATTCTAGTATCGACCTCGCAGTCGTTATGATCAATGTTGCCATGGCTATAGCAAGTGTACCCATTATTCACAAAGTCCAGGTACACAGGGAGAAAAGGAAATGTCAGGGAATGCATTCCGCTTGGCCAAGCGTCCATAACCTCACCCTCGTATCCCGCGTACTCTCGCTTTAGTTGTCCGGCAGCCGCTGTAATCAATGCGACGAAGAACGATTTCCCTTTCTTTTACATGTGACATTTGCTTTCTCTTTCTTTTTTTTTCTTTTTTGGCACAGCGTGTCAAAGCGAGATATAACCACGACTGCGAGAAACAAGTGGCCTCCGCCTTATCGCACATCATCTACATTAGATGTCACGCCAGGGACATGTAGTGTTCGCGAGCAACGTGGTAAAGCCAACAGCAGTCGCTTCGTCCCGATGACGGTGGGTAAACCAACAGCTCCCGGACAACAGCTGACCTGCACGGCTTTGAGTCATAGTTTCCTACAATAACTACTAGAGGGAGCTCTGGGTATAGTACATGGATTTGTCTGATGTCTCTGGGTGTAGTACATGATTTGTCTGTGTTTGTGGATTCAGACGTTCTCGTGGCTTTGCTTATTGCGCTTTATCTGCCTTCATTGTCCTAAATTTCAGAACAATCCATACTTTTCTAAGGCTGTGTTCCAATTCTGGCCAGCATCCGAGACAGTCTATACGTAGACAACTAAGGAGACAGCTTCGAGGCCATGTAATGGAACGCGTTTCGAACCATCTGGAAGACGCCTGGAAGGCGCTTCAGCGACGTGACGCCACCTCGCGGCGACAAAAGAAAGTTGAGAAAAGCACACATTATTTCTGTATTTTAAGTCGTTGCGCCTGCGAACCTATGAAAAACATGGACTTACATCAAGGGCTTAGGAAAGCGTGTGTACGTTTTCTTGTGCGCAGACGACCTTCCTGCCGTCGAGTTTCCGAGCGTTCCTGCTCAGCCGCCATCTTGTTTGGACAGGAAAGTAGCCTGCGTCGTCTTTGACTTCGATGCTGTCTTCGCGAAGCTGTCTACTTTGACGTCTTCGTGAGAACTGGAACGAGACTTAAGATGGCCGCTGTCCGCTTAGCCGTCTACTTTGCCGTCTCCGGCGAGTATTGGCACACAGCCTAAGTGCAGAAGGCTCTATGAACACGCACAATCGCTGCTAGTTGCAGTGGTTAAGCCTGTCGGGGTGGCCTAATCGAAGCGTGCCTAGCGTCTCAACGCGCTGGCTTGCCCGCGAGAAATTCATAAGGGCGTTCTGTGCCACTTGTCGATGCATGCGTCCGTGGCGTAATGGCTTCGATATCGCGCTTCTGCGCTCGATGGTACTGTGTTCGAATCCTGCCGTCGGATAACTTTAACAATGTGTATTAACGCGATAGCGTTCAGGGCCCCGTGTCGCAGAAAATCCGGCGTCGGCAACCGACGTGTGATCGCGGGTGGCGGAGAAAATCATCTAACCACATCGACCGCGCAGGCCCTTCGCGTGGTGCAAGGTTTTGGTGAACAAAAATTGAATTTCTCGCAGTGAAATCCGCCAGAAAAAAGGTAATATACGACTTTATCATTTGGCGTCGGATTCGCCGTCGGATGGTAATTTGAATGTGCGAGAAAACCTAATTCTGCTACGAGGAAACTCATTTCTACAAGATCTGCGCGCGTCGGGGTAATAGCAAACAATTAATAAAATAATAAAAAAAAAGGTGCGAGGGCCTTCACATTTTAATATAAGACCACTTATATTGCCCCTGGAAAAACGTCTTTCCAGCAATGCATTTCAGTTTAAAAGTGGAGCCGACTTTAAGGGGATCGGTGTAAGCTTGGTCTTTGTAAGCTGGCCTTCCCACGTTCAGTGTTGCAGTGAATGAAGCCTACTTGCCGTATGCAAACGGGTCCCGATAGCGCTATCGCGTTCTACTCTTAAAGCGAAGCTTAAGCGTCCTCCAAGTATTTAATTAGTTATTACGCAGTACTTTGTTGAAAAAATTGAGTTTAACAAAGTCACGAAGCCGTTTGAAGTAAGAAGGCCGAAGTTTAGCCCATCATTCCCGTGCAGCCTGAACCGACCCGCCTGCAGCAACTGAAGACACTAGCGCGAGAGTTCCCCCTAGGGATGATCGTATGAAACTTTATGCTTTCAGCGTGACGTCACGCGCTTATACAGGAAGCTCATCATTAGCTATGGCTGTTATAACTAAAAAAAAATAAATAAAAAGAAACGTCGCGCTAAGCGTATTCCGCGTTTGCCATTGAAGTTGTAAATGACGGTGCGAACTATGACGAACCACAGTCAAGAAAATCAAAGCCCTTTTCTTAAAGAAAGATGGTTGAATGCGAAGCTTTTTCTCATGCAAACTTAAAGTCCAAAGCCAACGACCACGCAACGAACCTAAAAAATGCTGAGCGACCCGATGCGATGCATATGTGATTTGATTGCTTATTTGTGAGTGTATTTTTTGAACGCCGAAGTTGAATGAAGACACATTTCGTTAAGTTGCATAGCCTTTCTTTTAGGCTATGTAGCCGTTGATCACACACTCACACTTTAACGGACGACTCTACACTTGCATAGTATATTGCCTTGTGATCGCTGTGGTAGACGGTCAGAGGCTCTGCCATTGCCGATACACGGGATCGGCCTTACAGGCATGATCGCGCTCGCACTTACGTTCGCGTACGGCAGCCTCTTCTTCTGCCGTGCGCTGCACCCGCGGCCTACCCATGGTGACGGCCGGGAATGCATGGCGTGACGCGCGTAATGCAATGCAGATATATACAGTTCGTCTGGCAAGCCTGGCGTTGCAGTTGCCACTGTTCTCATCGGTACAAATGCGAATGTAAACTGTAGTGTTCTACGATACGTATGTCGTGCGCCGTTGTTCTATTGCGTGCGCAGAGGCGCAGATAGTTCCATTGTGTAAGTTGGCTTTCCTGCAGTGCGTTTTCGGCGCTCACGGACCAATCAGTGAGACATCGAAAGCTTCGCTTTAAAAACACGTGCACACATAGATGTAGAGGGGAACCAGCGCTGGCCAGGAGGCGTTATGCTGCTGTCTGAGTGGGCAGCAGACAAATACGGTCCACCGGTCGGGGAGACAACGAAAATCGCGCGAGATTTTGAACGATAACAGGCACGCCACTGTATGTCAACGTTGGGTGCAGCCTAATGCGTCGAACCAGAATCTGTCTGTGGTCGTGCGTGCTGGTGCGAGGAGCACGCGTTCCCCTACGTTCTAGCACGCCCGTGCCCATGTCACGTCAATAGCTGGAAACGTGTGCCTCAAGGTGAGCGGTGGACTTGCGGACCCGAAATTGCACAAGCGCGACTGAGAAGCTTATTTTGCTCCGCTCCGCTCGCCTGCTGTGCGTTATGGCGGCACTGCTGTTGGCACGAGAAGTTTCAGCGTTAAACTCTTCATTCGTGAACCCCTTTTCTGCTGCTGAACACGAGGTTCTCGGCATTCTTTGTGCGCGTACACGGCACTTTTTCTTGTTTTGCGGGCTTACATTAACCCTTGGGAAAAAAAATCTTTTATGTAGCACGTATAGAGCAACGAAAACATGGATCGGGAATTTTTCATTTCAAAAGTCAATTAGTTAACCATAACTAATTATGTGATTAGCCAAAATACAAGAAAATAGTCTGACTTGCTCCTAGCGACGGCAAACAACCTTACCGTGGTTCTGTCCAGCTACGTAGCACTCACGTATTTTGAAAATTTCGCGCAGGTTACGTAGGACACCCTGTATATTCGTCTTCTAAATGGGGGAAATGTGTTTTTTTTTTATGCGGCGCCTAAAACAGATATTTGTTATAGATAGATATTTGTTCTGATATCGTTCTGCTAGATATCGTGCCAAAATAAAGCCGCTATGAGTGCCTGAATACTAGAGAGGCGTTTCTGCTATCAGTTGGTGTCCAAATCCACGCCTCATAGGGTGGCGCCCTCTGTATTTTGAATGACGATCTTAAAGGCTGTATATATATTTTTTTGCTCGCTGAATGCGGCGGAAGCCATTTTGGGAGCCGGAAACACGTCATAGACGTCGGGTTTGGGACACCACCTATTCACGCAGGCGTATCGCGAATGCGCACCGTGGCATGCGCTGAGCCCTATAAGACAGCTTTAGGATAGCGTTTGGCGCCTTACGGAGACTTTACACCGTTACGCGCAAGCTCTTATTATTGTGTGCGTCCCTTGAAAACTTGAAGGAACGCAAAGGTAACGCAAACGTTAGTGGAGAACGTCTCCCCTGGTCCTTGGTGTTATACCCACCGATCCAGTCGAAACCATAGCCCACATCGTGCAGTTTCTAGGTTGACGCCCCTCGTGAGGCCAACGGACGCCAGTGTCGCCATACGATATCCAAAATTGGGCCCGCTAGCCGCTTATAACTTGCAACTCAGCTGAGTTGAGAGGAAGCGAAAGCATATTTCACCATTTTTTTTATCGATAAACCATAGCGAGAGCGAAGCCGTCGGCGTAATTCGCTGATGCGGAAGCCACGTGTGCGGCCACGTTTGACAACGCTATTTCTTACTGCACATAAAGAAGTACGCATGATAAAGAACACGCTATGAATTGTGCATTTGCAATTTATTTGTTCTTACGCATAATTTCGAGGTGCGCAACAGGTAGGCGCGAAGCAAGCTGTACATTACACGTCTTCACCTTACACGAATACTTACGGGCTCATGCGTTTCGCAATCATTAGTAGCCGCTCCGATGGTCTGCGTTCCTAGCTTATCTAGAGTCCCGCGCGATTTCTTGGGTCAACACATGCTACGAAAATTTTCAATAAGCAGTATACGAACTGTGCCTGGTAACGTTTCGTGCAGCTCTGGTTGATATTTAAAACGTTGTATTGCCTAACCTGGTTATGTACGTTGATTCCGGCAGGGGGGATGTATATCGATATAGAAAGAAAAGCCAAGGAGATTACCTTGGATTTGTCCAGTTTGCTACCCTGCACGTGGAGAGAGGAGGGGAAGGGAAATAGAGTGAGAGAGAAGACAGTTGCAAGATGTCGTAGGGCTGCAAAGATAATACTTTTTTTTTGTGCTCTGTAAATTCGTGAGCGCCACATGATAATGTGCGCAATAAATTGCTTGCAATATATGCGCTTGACCCTGTGTTCATCCACCCCCTAAACTCTCTGTTCCTCTCACTTTTTCTTTTGACGTTTCTAGTATTGCGTTATCACCTACTGCTACAGGAAGTGAGGTGCTTCTAATATGGACTTGCTTTATTTTGCTCTGCGCCCGTTATCCTATAGCAGTCGCACTTTCCTCATCCTCTCGCGAGTTCGCTCGGCAGAAGAAACTTTGTCCCGCGATGCTTGAAAAACTACTACCGCCTTTATCTTAAATTCGCACAGACGCAGCGCGCCAGAACAAAAGCTACATAGACGCATCCTGTAATTGCTTTGCCGAGGAAGGCCAAAATCATAAGCACCTTCGCTTCCTTTCATCAGTAAACAGACCACCCCCGATACGTGTAATGACCCCTGCGAACGACGAGAACATGGGCAGCGCTCGCAATCTACAGATCAGCGAGGCATGCTGCGGTGCTCGCTTTCCTGGACGAAGGGGCAACGGTCAACGTAACGACGAGCAGATTGGCCGGGGGGAGTGGGGGGGAGGTCACGGCGCGATGTACCGGGAAAAACCGGGAATCGATGCGAGCGCGCCCTCGTGTCGGCGCGAGGAGTTGCCCGTCGCAAAATCGATGACGACAGCGGTCACGTGGGCGAGCCGCGTCGCTCTACCGTTCGCGCTAAGCAAATCGAAAGTCAGTATCCTAGCGTCCACTCGCTCCTCGCGGTCACCGTGGACACAGAAGGCACGCGAGCATTGGCGAGCCGAGACTCAATGCCTCCTCCTTCGATGAGTCCTGGCTCGATGCGATAACCCTTCGGAGCACGCCGAGTGACTGTCACCTTTTTTTGACTCCTGGTTATCCGCGCGGTCTTGAGCATTGGACAAGTTGACAGTGTTTGTTCGAGGGCTGTGTTATGTAAGGTGTCGTCGCCGAGTTCTCGAAGACAAAGGTGATCTCTTCGCAACAAGTCAGCGACAGAAAAAAAAGTTATTTCCTGGCAGCCTGTGTAGTTTGGGGTACTTGAATAGCTCCGAGGCCTAAGGTAGATGTCTAATGCTGTGTCTCTAACACTGTCCTAGGCCATGGCGTGAAGGTTCCTCATTTGTCCGGGTACTCGTACGCAGAGGCCACGGTTAACGGAAACAGGCGGACACACATGTGATCTCGATTCCGCGGCTGCTTCTGGGCAGACGACAGGAGAACAGGAAACGGAATATAGTTCAAACTAAAACTCATGTGAAAAAAAAAAGTGGCTGTCGTACATCTGTTGGACTGGGAGACAGGGGAACAAGGAAAAGAAATTGAGTAAGTTTCATACGAATGTGCGATTGAACTCTGTCCAAAGTTTGGCTTCGTCATCCTCATGTTCAAACTTACTCTAAGGAAACCACTCAAAGCTTGTCACGCCTAACTTTTCCTTCAAGAAGACGCTGTCAGCTGATTCGGCGCGAAGATCTGCACAATCACTTGGGGAACGCAGACTGAAGCACATCTCAAACTTGGTGCGTACCATCGATGCAGGCGTTTGTGGCTGTGAAACCGTATTAATCATTAAAAAAAAACTTAGCAGTGCCTCTTTACCGGTGAGCTGTGACTATCATGGGCTGCGCCAACGCCAAGGCTGCCGGAATCCCAACGCCGGGCAAGACTGACCATCCGCTCGAGGTCACCGACGGGAGCGATCGCACCAACTTAATCAACAACCCGGTGCCTAAGGTGGTCATCAACGGTGGAGACTTCTTGGACAATGAACACCACGTCAACGGCACCGCTGATGCCGAGGGCGAAGTGAACGGCAACGCAGGTGAGAGTGACGGTTGCTCATTGTAAGAGGATATGACTTAACTTTGGACCCATTCCTTTGTCCTCTATTCACACAGGTGTGAACAAACATAGAAATGTGCATATTAAACAACCACTGAACTAGTTTCAATGGAACATGCATGCTTCAGATGGGACATAAGGATAACTTATAGCGACTGCTGGAAGCAGAAGTTCAATTTAAGGCCCGTGGTTTTAAAAGGAACATTTCCAAGCATTTGTAAATTTTCAAAAGAATGTATCACAAGCTTACGACTCTGTAGCATTGTGCCACAACACGTAACAATTCTGTAAACTTTGCTGTTACACCATCTAAAGCAGACAAATATGACCTCTTGGTTCACAGCTAACGTGAAAATTTTCAACTTTTTATTAAGTAATATACGCGAAACTAACGAAGAAACAATCGGACAGAAAACTGGAAAAGTCACTACATTGTTTACGGGAGTTTTGCAATAGTGCTGTTCACAAATTGTTGCTATGATTCAGAGCGGTGTATATTATGTCAATTGCGTACGCTTTTTTTGTGTAATAGATACAGTTTGCGTAACGTGATATCGTTGGCGTGATTACTGAGTTACGTAGCTATAAGTTTAACGCTTTACGTTATCTTTTCATTTTTTGACAATTATTCGAAAAAAAATCTAACTAGAAAATCTGCTCCTAACAGTCAGTGGACTAAATGTTCAATGCAATGATCAATACAATGATGTTCATCAATTTTTTTTCAGTGGATACCTAACAAATCATATTTTCTTGTTGCCATGTATGCCTCCAGTATAAATATTGTATATTGACGAATACAACGCGAGAAAATGAGTGCGAAGTTGCTAAACCACTTTAACGAAAATTCTGTGTACATAAACGAAAATGTAAGACTATGCTGATTCTTGATATTGGCATAGGTGCTCAAATATTTTTTAAAAACAAATGAAGAAAATGTGCGATATCTCATTAAAATATAAAGTCCCGCCAAGTTTGTAAGTTAATAACTTCACAATAAAACGTATGTCGCAATTACGTTGAATCGTACCTGTGTACAAAGGCGTACAGGTGGTTGATAGCGAACAAACGTCTTTTCGTATTTACTGATAGGAGAGAAATACGACGACGGCTTTCAACGATGTTGAGCGCAACTTGGCTACAACTTTGAATGATCTGGGCCACAAAAACATATTTATCCTTCTGCTTGATGTATTCCCTTGACAACCACTTTATCCCTTTCGACCCGATGTCTCCATATGGAGATGCAAATTACTTTTCGATATTGCAACAAGTGACGAAAAGGTGAGCGTCTTGGACAGAATATTGAATACAGACGTAACTCTATGCAAGCCAAAAACAATATCATCGGTCACTTTACTACGAAACTACGGAGAGTAATGCAGAACCACCGTTGTTCAAAAGGTGCACCACTAGGTTCGACGAGAAGTTTGATGTGTAATTCTGTATCACTGCGGCTGTTATTTGTTGTTCTTTCTTGCGTCAGAACGCCCTCAACTCATTATTAAGCAGCACATTTGTATACTTGCAACAAATCGATCGTTTTAATGGTACAATGCATCGTCTATTAATGGTAAACATTCGCGATCAATTATCTTTGCAATTATCGCGTCTTGCCTGATGCGACCTGAATATTGGAGTGACAGATCAAAAATAACTTTTTCCCGCAACGTTCGTGCCGGATTTCCAGGAAAGAAATATATAAATTTGGAACGTCATAATAACGCCCAGTCATAATTTGTGATTGAAGAGTTAGTATATGGAGGAATAAACTTTATCTACAGAAATACACGGAATCCTGAGAATATTGGGGCCCTTGAGTCAGATACATTTGTCTGATGTCCACGGCAGACCGTAAAAGATAGAAGGCAGAGGCGTCAGCAGGATAGAGCGAGTGCAAAAATCCAGACAGAAGAAACGACAGACGTGAAGCTTACCAGCTCCACTTTGTACCTTTGTGCGAGGCCAAAAATGATGTCGTGACCCTCACGGCCTTATGTGTCGGTGGCACGGAGGGCCCGGCTACCGCATTTTCCAGGATGTAGCCGACGCTCTCCCCTGAAACCTGCAACTGCCTTATAGAAATCAAAATAGAAAGTTCTACATATAATATATAAATTGTATATTTGCTAACAATCGATTAGGCAGACAGGGGTGGCATGGCAACGCAGAGCGTGGGCGAAAAGAGCAGACAATCGAAGTGAGTTATTAATTGATTGCTGACATTTAAGGTCCTAAGCATATGAAACAAACCGACGATGAAGCCAGAGATAGCGCATGCGAAATTAACTGTTAAACATAACAGTTAATTTCGCCTATTTAATAAAATGGGGATAAATGTGAAAATCGCAATGAATGAAATGAATGAATTATAGGCATGTACATTCAATCACAAAATGTTACGGACCATGAAATCTGAGAAAAAGCTGAATATCTCCGCAGCCTCACAGTGTAGCCTGGTATTTACATTGCGGGCCTCGAGTAGAGTATGCTAACAACATGGCCGTACACAATTTTACTGGCTACTGTTACACGCTGCTCGTTATTTAAACGGTTTCTTAGATCCCGTAGTCCGTAAACTTACAGCGCACAAGAAAAACTACTTGGAACCAGTGAGAGTCGAACTCACATCTGCATTTCGCGTGCGGTGCCTTACTAGAGAGTTTTGACATGTCCGGTATTACGGTAATACGCGATGGCATTTGCGGATTACCGGGCCGTAAACGTGAGCGACCTCCTCGCCACCTGGTGGCACAGATCTCAACTAGACAAACACAGAGCTATTACTGCAGTAACCAAGTGTATTCTGCTTCGCTGCTGGTATAAATTTTCGGCAAAGGCGTAATCGTGGACACGTGACCTTTTTAAGTGTTTTTTTTTTACAAGAACGAAAACGCCATTGCATATACCGTAATACCGGACACGCTAAAGCTCTCTACACTGCGGCGGATGTGCTCCCCTTAACTTTCCCTAGCATTTGTGTACGTGTAAGGAAATTAGCCGTAGGAGTGTTAGCAAGCACCACAGGCGGCCATGGCAGTGAATGCATGGAACATCCTTTCAACAGCAGACGTCACGCTGACGTCGGCATCCCAAGGCATAACGAGGCCTACCGGAGACGCCGTAATGGACTACTTCCAATTGATTTTGATCGCCTGCGGTTCTTTAACGCTCGCTCACAGTGGGGGAAAGGTGTGTTTTAGCGTTTCGCAGCCATAAGAATGTGACTATCAGAGTCGGGAATCGAACCGGATACCTCGAGCACGGTAGCAGAGTGGTCAGGGTCGCGGGAACACCACGGAGGTTGAGTGAACACGACCCTTCTCAGCGTCTTCGCGAACTGCCGCTTAGAGAGATCGCCGACCCGCTTTTCAATCATTGTTCGCGGGTATCCATTCTGACACTTTCGATTTCATTTTTATTTTCTCGAGGACTCCACGAGGAGGTATTACGGAAAGGGTGAGTTAAAGAAATACAGTATAAACGTATGATTGCGTGCTATTAGCGCGAAAGTTGATTTGTTACCTTTTCTTTGAAGCTCAAAGGGCATCTATAAGAGCGATGCTCTTGGAAATGCCGTTCCAGTCTTTGGCTGCTCTGGCAAAACGAAAAAAAAAGAAAAAGAAAAAAGGAAGCAAAGAATAAGTTAGTCTGGCCCCGTGGACAAGAAACGCGTGGCTAGTGCGATAAAATATGTACCGTATTTCGCGGATTCCAAAGTTCACGGAATATACAAGATAAAAAGTTAAAATTTTGCGAGCTGCAGACTGAACATTATTTCTTACAGCGAATATGTTTATGGCTAGGGTTCCTTGTGTGCGTAAGCAAAACCTCAGGTCCCGCGCGAACGCGCTCGTGCCACTGTTCGTGCGTTTCTCGTCGTCTTCTTCCACAGCTGGCTCGTCGGCGTCCCTCGGATATGCATTCTTGAGTAGATTAATCATCAATAGTCACTACTTTCCAGGTCACTAGACTCCCAGGTAGATAATAAAGGTTTCTCAAAGATTTGCCGTCGTGCTAATCGCGTTGGCCATGTCTACTTTCGCACCGCCCTCTCTCTGTCGGCGTTCCAAGCGTTTGCGTATCTAGTTTCCTTTCTTTTCGCTCTCCCGCGGTAGCGCTATATAAACAAACCAGAAAAACAAGTTGCCGGTCTCCATTTTGAACTTAATTTCTTTTCTGTCGTCGTAATGGGGATGCCGCGTATAGTCCGGACTCCCGAGATGCAACGCGCCTATGAAGAGCGACGGGGAAAACAGATGCGCTAGTGCAATCCGCGCCGGCGGGCCACTAACACCAATTGTCCACCTATAAAGACAAATAATCACCACCAATCGAGACAATAAACGTGTTCGTGCCTTTGTTCAAAATTCTGTGTCATGTCATCCACGTTCACGCAGTGGGATGGTTCATGATATTTTTTTTTTATAATCGGAGGCTGGCTTGATAGACACGAGGCCGCGCCTGCAAACTTTCTTGCGCCCTGAATCACACAGCGAAATCAGCTTCCTAATGTTCGTCGCTGCGTGCGCTTAATATTTCCAGCTCGTATTGGGCAGCGCGCGATATTCAAGCGAACGCTGCTCGCGATGTTTAAAGTGGCTTTTATAAAGTTGTTGCTAAAGTTGCTGTCTTTTTTTTCGCAGTCCCGGCGAGAGTAATTTTGAAAGGTCTTTAGAATTTACTGCTATTAGCAGTGTAATAAAGTGTAATCGCTGACAATAAATTGTTTGCCAAAAGGCCGGGATGATGTAAGGCCACCCGATTAAGTGTGTAATGAAATAACTGATGAATGGTGGGAACACGGCGGCGAAAAGACAAGAGATAAGTGCCACTGTGCTTTGAAAGTTGAACCGCTAGAGGCTATATGAATGTGAAGAATTAACGCTTACATGGGAAGAGAGAGAAATAAGATGGCGAAAGGCAGGGGAGGTTGACCGAAATGCGATCATCGGCTTGCTACCCCACACTGGGAAAGGAGTTAAGGGGACTTAGAAATATCGAAAGCTCAGAACTGCGCTGTTCATCCTATAGACCATTTTTTTTGCGTGCCGTAAAACTGAGGACAGCTTCGCCACATTTTCGTGACGTCGCAACTCTGGCGCTAGTCCTGAAGGAGCACTCGCATGACGCTAGCGCATGCTGTGTCCTTGTCCCCGTTCAAAGGTTGAACAGCGTCTTTCGAGGTAGGCTGTAAAAAACGGTGGCGAGTGTTACACGTTCGTAAAACGTGAAGGCGAAAGCCTGCCAGCTGTGGAGAGGGCGAAGACGACGAACGCGCGAGCTGTGTCCCGAACGCGTCTCTGTGTCCACGTGACGTCGTGTGCAATCAGGAACGCACTAGGCACACCTTTAGTAAACCACAACCGTGGAGCAGCCGTGGCTTCAGGGAAGCGTGCTTGTCTTGAACCGTGGAGGCCCGGGTTTGATTTCCACCCAGACCGAAATGTACCAAATGTTCTTTTCAAAGGCACTACTTTACTTTGTTTACAGGAACCTCCCCGAGAAATGTGACGTCAGTCCGAGCATTCTTAGACGTGTTTGTTTGGACTCTTTGCGGCATCGGTCATTTTTCGTCACGGCGCAGTATCGCCAAGGTCACCGCCAAGGGCGCCGCGAACATAGACGCACAAGGCGCGCTCGCCTTATGAAGCGGGTCGCCATAGCGCGCAGTTCTTTACTGTGATAACTCTACAGCATGCACCATGGGGGCCGCGCCGCGGTGATAACGTTGGTACGTAGCTCTCATACAGGATTGTCAGGTTGTATGAAACGACCTCAAAAGTAAAATGGAATACACCAGCCACGTACACATGTAGCTATCCGGCCCAACCCATGGTTTCGCTATAAGTTTGCAGTACGATGCCCCCCCCCCCCCCCCCCCCCAATTATCGCGTTGTGAGGAGTGAAACGTGTCACAACGCACTGCAAAAAGTTTGCATGTGTGTGCATTTTATTTTCTCTAAACGCTCATAAGTTGTTTACGCTTGTGTTGTTTTTGCCATCCTTTAACTTTTGCGAATGAGTGAAAATCACACTTTTGTTTGGTTTATTGAGCGTGGATCACGTACTGGCGTCTCGTATGTTCACGCATACAGTATTTTTTTTTAGAGCTGAGCTCTTAGGCACCTTGCCGCTTAGGCAGCTGCTGTGGATCGCGCCCACGCGTCACCCACGCGCTGCCTCTCGCGATCTCCCGATAAGCGAGGCAGTCGCGCCACACTTCACTCCGTTTGCAACGTGCCGCACGGGACAGATTACCTGCGCCCGCCAATATATCGCGAAATGAAAACACGTATACAGCGGCGCTCAAATTTCGAATTAGGGAGTATCGTTATCGTCGGTGAATTTTTTTAATAACAATGATCAGTTACATTTTCTCAGTGCGTACAAAAAGAAGCATTGCGATAACAGCTAGGCTCATGCGCGGTACAAAACTGCTTAACGCCGATCTATTCTTTTTGCGAAATATCTAAGACTCAAATAAGGGTGGGAAGTAATTTGCGTAGGTAACCGGAACAACTACGGAGGTTTTTATAAAGTAGCATCTTCGTGGCATGGGCGTAGCTATTGGCTCCAACCACACGTCTATAAGGTGGTGGTCCGTACGAAATGAGGCCAAGGGACCCGATTTTTAATTATATCATAAGAAGTCAATATGCAAAGACAACACAGGAGAAATTATCAGTCAATTATATAAATGATAAAATTTTTTAGGGTAGGACTTCATACGGGACATTACGAGCATGCCTGCAAATGAACGTAGTTACAGCTATAGACGTAATCTATCTAGCCGCGCCGACCACAGTTTAACTTGTGATAGTTATCAATATAGACCATTTCATTATCAGTTTTGCTGTAAAGAACTAATCGTTACAGCGACGGTCGTAGTGCAACCGTTCGCTGCATGCATGTGTTCCAGTTCGGAATCGAAGAGTCTGTGAAGTAAATTACATCAATGTCAGACAAACTGTCGAGTGCGGAATAACAATTTCTCGTATGTTTTTTTTTTCTCCCGTTCGCGTTCTATTCCCGCTTGGTAGACATTAGACTTAAGCAACGGCAGGCAAATGACACGCTCCAACACCGCGATACAAGTGCCACGCAAAAAAAAAAAAAAAAAAAAAAAAGACGATGAAACGTTTGCATGCGACTGTGAAACGAATTCGCCCTGCCAACCTGGATGCTTTTTTTCGAGATGGATCGCCCCGAACGCGTAGAAAGTAAGACGGTTGTACAAAACGTACGGTAGATAAAATAAACACGCGCAGCGATTGACGAGGCCACGTTGAAGGATGAACGCCCGTCGTAATGAGAGTCGGTCGCGAGGTCATTACTGCTGGCACTCAGGCAGGAGGACAGTTAATCACGAACCTGTCGTACAACGTTTCGTGTTGTTTCTGGCAACCCCGAACTATAGCGAGCGCTTGCAAAGAGTTGTCATTTGTGGAAATGCTGTCGCACTGAATCGGCGTAGCGCGGGAGACGCCATGCATGACGTCAGCAAGTCGTGGGACTCAATGCTGAACCTAAATTCGCGCGAAATATAATAGCACGCGATTGGTTGGCCTCGTCTGTCCTGTCCAGTCACGATGGCCAATGGTGCAACAGCCGAGGTTCCGCTTAACCGCGGTTGACTTTCTTATATTTTTTTTCTTCATTTCTGTGAAACAAGTGCACGTACGCACGCGAGAAAAATTAAACCACGGACTACGGGCTCACCACAAAAAAAAAAAAAAAAAAAAGAGCTTAATTTATTCGTAACTGAGAGGTAAGAAGTGAAACTGACGAGTTAACTGGAATGTTCGCAATGCCGCAAGTTTGAACTGCAGTCCTCAATTTCAAGTTACATTCACTGATGGAGGAAAAAAAAATCGGCTTTATCGCGGAATTCCTGGTCTGTGTACTTTTGTTCTGCGGAGTACCTGTGTGACCACTACATAAGACTTATGGCCGCTTTGTGACCAGCAAAGACAACTGCACACCCAGCGTTGAACGATGGGGAGCCTTGCGCCCTCTTTAGGGACTATTAAGGAACCATAACCTTTTCTAGACATCGCAAAGAGGGCATTATGTGCTGTGCGGCTTTATTTTTTTTAATTTTTAATTTGTTTGTTTAGTGCAGCTTAGCCTCAAAGCATTGACAAAGTACATGCGTTTGAACATTATATTGTTTTCCAACCTCGCGATCAAGTGTGACGTCATGTAATGCACTATTTGCATGTTTAATAATTTTTTTCTCACGTCAGCAGCATTTGTATAAATAGTTTCATCACTCATAGCGTCTGATCCCGCTCGAAAGTGAAATTAAGCAGCCGAAAGCACATACTTGTAACCTCTCTACCAGATTTCCCAGCCAAACCTAACTAGATGTCCGCACCACCTTACGTGCATCAGACGTGGATGCGGCGATACTCTTGCAAGCTAATGCGACGTTTTGCGAGCGGTGATAGTAGCATTGCGACCAGAGGTGTATGTAAAGAAAGACATTACACATAGCGATGCGTGTTTAACGCTTCGACACATCTGACGGACAGGTGGTCAATCAGTTGCCTCCTGCCACGCGACCTACGCGATCGAGGAGCCCTCCCGCTGACTCCGGCGAGATCTCCGGCGAGATCCGGCGAGATTTCCTTTGCTATGTTGTTTGAGCCTTTCCTCTAAGTACCACAGCTGTGTGGAAGAACCCGCAGTACGGCTACTGGGTGAGACACTGACGCTAAAACCTGGAGGAAGATGCAACGAACGAAGCTTCGCCCACACGCGCACCTTAGCGATTGTGATGCGATAGCATTATCAGGACTGCGCCGCCTGCAGAATCGGATCACGTTACAAACATCATTAAATGAATCAGCACTTACAAGGACACATAATGTGCAGGTGCAAGGATAGAACCACCGAGTCACCAGCTTTGATTACATTGTCTCCGGAATCAGCGTGGTTTTGATTACAGCATCCGTGGGATCGGCCCAGTTTTCATTGTACCACTTCATGGCCTGGCCTAGTTTACAATTATGCTTTCACGGGAACGGGCCACTTGGCAAGAAACGGACGATTAGACGACAAATCGTCGGAAAGGGAGGAGGGGGGGGGGGGGGTTGAGTAGTGGTCAGGCAACGAAAGTTTCTCTTTCAAAAACGAGAAAACGCTGGATGTATGCTATTTCTGTAGAGGCTACCTGTACGAGGTGTCTGGGCGTCGCCTTAATGCCCTCTGGACTGTTGTGGGTTCACGCGAGCATGTGCTCAAATGTGGTAGGGACAGTGGAGCTGGCGAAATTTCGGAGATTGAAGTTCTCGTCCTGCGATGGAAAGATCTCTGACTCTCGTCCGTACCGAGGACGCTGTGTCCCTGCGGCTCGAAAGAACCTTACGGTCTCATGCTTTGCCATCCAGCCTTTCTGACAGAAAACAAAGTTTACTGCGAACAGCAGTTATAACATGGGAGATGAGGCCTGATCATGTTCATTCGTTCGATCGATCGTTTGTTTGTTTGTTCGCTTGCTTGCTTGCTCGCGTGATTGTTCGTTCATATGTTTGTTTGCTTGCTTGCTTGTTGGCTTGCTTGTTTACTGGTTCGCATGTTTGTTTGTTTATTTTTTAATTCGTCCGTCCATCACTGCAGTTTGGTCCAGAGATGGCATAAGTAACGTAAAATATAAGGAAACCAAATGAGACGAGCAGGTATACTTGAATCCCAACCAACGCTCATACGCTTTCAAGTCGAGAGTTGGAATCATTCCCCCGCGGACTTTGAGGGTTCCTGTTATGAATCGGCTTACTTAGTATGCGCTGAAACGTCACAAAGCGCACAGACGTTTCTGTTACGTGAAACTCGTGAACGCGCGACCGGTACTGGAACACATGACCTCTCGTGTATACGCGAAGGCAAAAAGCCAGAATAGTTGAGCCACTTCTGCACCACTCGCGTAACAATGGAAATGTTCCGTCCTCGACAACCTTTCGTGACTTCCGGTCATTTGGATCATCGAAAAAAATAAAAATAAATAAACGTCAGAAGAAACAACGCTAGCTTTATCGTTTGTCTTGTAGCGCTCGGTATCGATCGAAATGTTTGTTTTAACGTGAATGAACGGAAATCAGCGAAGCCGCACTCTAGCACGCGTTATGTTTCTTTGTTGTAATAAATTTAAGAAAAAAATTCATGGGGCACTTAGTCCTACGGAGATGAATGCGATAGACTTGCGACCACCAAAGGGCGAGGGTGCGACTCCCACCGAAGGTCGTGGGTTAGAGTGCCTTAATTAACTCTGTATTAATTAACTGTGCCTTAATTGCATTCGCCTTAATTAATGCCGGAGGTCCTGGGTTCGACTCCCACCAAAAATTGTGGCTTCGAGATCCGTGATGAACTCTATCCCAAACCTGCCTTAATTAACTTCGCCTTATTTCACTCTGCCTTAATTACCTTGCCTTAATTGACGTCATCAACTGTCTCGATTGGCTCACTTGGGCCATCTCACTTGGGCCACTTGGACTGACTTTTTTTGGACTATCGTGGTCATGCCAACGCAGGATTTTCCACCTCGTGAGGTAGAGAATGCTTTCGCATTAAAATATGTTGGTTTCCACCGAAGGGTGTAGCAATGACAGCGTTAGCGAGTCTTAGCCTTACGCTCGAACTCCCGGGTCGGTGTTCTAACTACGCGATCTGGAGTGCAAGCACGTCTGTGCGGATGCGACATGTTGGTGAGATGCAGCACGCAAGGCAACTACTGCTATAGGCATAAGGAACTGCGCCTCGGCAGCGACCAGCATGATACTCCACAACGCCGCATGCCGATGACTTAAGCAGTTGCTTGAATACATCGAGAACATGCATCATCTCTGGTTTGATGAGCGCAGACACCCTGTTTCTTTCTTGCTTATGATTTTTGCCAGGGAGTCACTCGTTTAAAAGCTCTGCGCGGCGTGAGCCATGGATATTTTTGCTATTCCGAATGGTCCGTCGTTCCAAATGATTTGGAAGCTGTGCCTACGAAAAAAGTAACAAATATAAGCAGTGCCACTGCGGTGGTTGCGGGATATGTTGTATGGTTGAAGCTAGTGCACATATTGGCTCCATTCGCTATGGACGTGTGGGTTCCGAATTACATCAGTGGGTGGTGTGTTGCTCGCCAGATGTTTCCCTAATGCGAAATTTTAGTGCAGCTCTATAGGTGTTTCGTTTCGTGATATGCTGGCTGGCGCGGACAAACTGTCTCGTGCGGCAAGTTGCAAATGTAGCGAAGGGTGGCGCGACTGCCTCGCTGATCGGGAGATCGCGAGAGGCAGCGCGTGGGTGACGCGTGGGCGTGATTCACAGCAGCCGCCGCAGACAGGCCTCCGCTCATGCAGTGCTTTGTTTCCATATACGGTATCGTTGGACGCGCTCGCCCATGCCATCGGTGAACAGACGACGGCGCGCGTCGAAACGCGGCGGCCCGCCTGGCTACGACGCGGTACATTCAACTCTCAGTGAAGCAGATTTATATCATGCAAGAAAGTGCTTCTTCTTTCCTTTTTGTGCTGATCTAACAGCTCTAAAATATAACAATTACGCTTATAGATATCGAAGCATTTTGAAGCACTGTCAATACAAATACCAAGTGGCGTCTGCCAAGGCGTCTGTGAGTGAGCCCAGTGAACGCGCGCTACCGCGCGTCTTTATGGATGCAAACCACCATTCCTCGCGAGGCGCGGCAGGCGAAAGGCGCGTAGACGCCAGCTAGCGCGCGTCCGCAAGCATACGTGTGGTCTGGGCTTTATGGTTCCGTTCAAGGAGGTTGAAAAAAAAAAAAAAAACTCCTTGGTTCCGCTGCACCTTCCTCCTCCGCTTTTCTCCTGGCGCTCTCTTCGAAATCGCCGTCTTTCATCCTCCGCTGCGTTCCGCGTTCGCTCTTTCATTCTTCGCAGTGCTCGTTCACTCGTGTACGCCAAGGGACAACGCCGACGCTCAGCGCAGAAACTAGCGCCTAAGCGCTGCGCTCTAAAATTAGTTTTTACTATCTATCTGTCTATCTAGCTAGCTATCTAGCTATCTAGCTATCTATATACTTGTGCGATTTTCAATACACTAGGGGTGCCAATATACCACGTGACCGGCTTCCCACACAGGCGCTTTTTAACGTTGCGGGCCCCGTGTCGCAGAAAATCTGGTGTCGGCGTCATTGTCCGTTAGACAAAAATATTTACGCATATTGTGGACGTCCATTTATATTACGGACGTTATGTTCCTCATATGTACGAGTACATAATCATCGCTTCGCGTCTTCACGTTCGGCGCGCTAGCTCGTGCTTTTGGCGTAAAAATTACGGGGGATGCTTAGAACTTTCTACGAATGCGAAGTCCTAGCTAGTTGGACCCATAGCTATGTATCAGGCGGCGAAGTATACAAGGCGCGCGAACTTGCTTCCGCCGTTTCCAAAAGGCTCTCCGGGGCACCGCCGCTGACATTTCCCTCCTCCTCCCCAGCGCCACCACCACGCTTGTCCTCAACTGCGCCGCCGCTGGCATTTCCCTCCTCTTCCCCAGCGCCGCTGTTTCCCTTTCACTCCAGCGTTGAGCGCGAGGGGCAGTATGGGAACGCTGGCCTGATGAGCGGCGTCGAAGCCAGCTGTGGAAGACGAGGACGAACGCGCGAGCAGTGGCTCGAGCGCGAGGCGAGATCGCACACTTAAAAAAAAAAAACACGAAAGTGTTTTATCCCGGGTTTCACGACTGATTTCCGGCAATGGATGTGATAGTCGCCATCTAGGAGCGGTGAAGCGAAGCGCTGCATTGTGACACTAACGAACGCCGACAGGGAGCGCTTCGGTAGTCGCTGTGCGGAGGGTCCAACGCGGTGTAGCCATAGAATAAACAACCAACTATAGCCTCGTGCATAGTTTCATACGATAATTATACAATAATATTCATACAATAAAGAAAAACATTATTATTATTGCCCGAGGGCAGGTTTCGAACAAAGGAACTCTGGAAGAGAAGCCTGATGTTGAAACCATTACGCCACGGACGAACGCCTCGACAAGCGACATAAAACGCCCTTATGAATGTATCACGGGCAAGTCAGTGCATTGAGACGCTTGGCGCGTTTCGATTTGACCACCTCGCCAAGCTGAACCGTTGTAATTAGTAGCGATTGTGCGTGTTCGCAACGTCTTCTAGCACTTCGAAAAGTATGTACATTGCTCGGAAATTTACGACAATGAAGGCATATGAAGAGCAATAAACAAAGTCACAAGAACGTCTAAATCCACAAGCACGAAGATCAGACAAATCCATGTACTTCCCATCAATCCCATGGTGGCTGAACGATTGCAACGCCAGAATATGTGGCCTCGTGTTGGCAGTTTCTGTACCTGACAGCGACCTTGAAAGACAGAGGCTTTCGCCTTAAAATATATATGAACTTTGACAGCCCTGTACCACCCTTCAAGGCGTACTGGAAGAAACGAACTGGGGAATAAGTGGTTCGTTCATTCATTCATTTGCACCATCCTGGTTCCCTTTCCTTTTGCTCGAGACAGCGTCTTTCAAACATATACCATTATTTTTTTTTAGTTTGACCTGAATAAAAATTTTCACCTGTAACAGCGATTTTCCACCTTTTCAGATGTATTCTTGGAAAAGGCGCGGAGATTACTAGCGTGATAAATCACACTGTGCAAGTGCCAAATGAAGAAAGATTCATGAATAAACATAAAGTACATGCTGCATTAGTGAAATGGAATACCAGAAGTAGCGAAGCGATCTCTGTTTAGCCGCAATTCTGAGTCTGGCACCACTTTTGATATATGCGTCCCTAAAGTTCTACGGATGGAAAAACTTTATTATTTATCAAGGGAGGGGAAAGGGGGAATAAGGGAAGGGGTTTGCGAAATGCATTGGCTTTCCAGTTAAGTTTCCCAAAAGCGTTCCTTTATATCAGTTTGGGACGGCATCAATGGGATGATTGGAAGCCTTCGTATTTCTGGCAAGCAAACATGACTTTAATGCTGCTGAGCCTCAGTTTAAATTTAAATATGTTTCCTAAAGGGAATAACTAGACAGATAATTGGGGATTTTTTTAGATGCCAGGACGTTATGACTCGTTCTTCAAGCAGTAGCCACCTTTTCGGGTAATTTACCTGCACAGGCCAAATTGCTTGCATTCCTTGCTCACTGAGATAAAGAAAAAGATCTTCGAACTTATAAAGAACATTTGGTACATTCGAAGCAGCAGCGTACGAGATGTGAGTTCTGTGTCATCTTGAAAATCACTCGACAGCTTCTGTCGTTCTCCTAAACATCCGCGACGCATTTTCTTATCAATATGTATAGAAGATGTTGGCATCATTGGTGCTGCCGTCTACTTCTTCTCGTCGAGCCAAACAGTACGTATCAAATTTGGGCCGGCTCAGACGAAGAAGTTATTATTAACATAAAATGTAAGCACAAGACGGAACGCGCTTACGCAAAGTTCGCAGAAAGTTCAAATGAAAACAATGTAGGTCACAACGCGTGCAATTTGCACAGTAAGTAGGTTCGTAACTTATTTCGTAAATAGGTTCGTAACAGCTAACAGGTCGTAAAAAATGAAATAAGAAAAATTTGAACGCAGTCTACAATACAAAACACACAAGGCTACAACAAAAGCTGTTACAAGATTGAGAGCACTTCAGGCACACTTCGCAGAAACTTTATAAACTGCAGCACACCGGATACTTCCCGCAGAAATTACATCTCTCAAGTACTTCACCGCCAATTCCTGGCACTTCCAGAAAATCTTTTAAGGCGCCAACTGTACGGTTTTGCAGTTCAGTCATTGAATATATTATCCCAATAGGGATTCCAATGAGATTGTTCTTCGCTCCAGAGCGTTTTTATTGCTACCTGTTTCTCTTTTTCTTTTTTTAATAAGGGACCATGATTAGCGGAGTGCAGCAAAATGCGTTCAATATCTTTACGATAACTTACCAAACGCATTTCTTAGGAAGCGCATAACTAAGCAAGCGCACTTATAAGACACCTTTTTTCTAACCCAGCGCGGGGCAGAAACCAGACATTCCTCTTCCGCTTTACAGAGTTCTGGGCCAGTTGGTTTGATGTAGTTACTGTGACCTAACGCTTAAGCTACGCAGACAGTCCTTGTCGTACTTTCTTATCTGCGTCGCTTAAATGCTGTCGCGACAGTTACCTCGTCCACTTAACCTCCCTGCATTTCCTATGTCATTTACCATGCTCTATCTGTCGGCGAAATGATCGCTAGGGAAATTGAGAGCTGCTGTACTGGCACTATCAAAATAAGCTTTTGTTTATCTCGTTTCGCCCGCTAAAATATTTCCCAAGAAGCACGAGTAACTAAAACACTGAATAATGACGTCGCCCGAGCGTTACCCAGGAGCGACAATAGGTCTAAAAGAAAGGACACTATTACTATCGACTTTGCTCGGACAGAACGCGAAGTAGTACCATAAACGCTATTGCTGTCGGATGCGGTCCCATCATTTCATCAGACCTGCAACACACGCATGCTATAGAACGCTGTGAATTTCAATGCGTAATGCTTTAAAATTTTCACGCGATTGCGAAAGAACATTCGCAGATTTGAAATGCAAATACCATCCTTTCTGTGCATGAAGATCTCGTATAGCGGAACCATAAGTTTTATTCGATTAGCATACAGCATGTGGCACACAGAAAAACTACTGCCGTAGCATGAAATTTTGCTCACGACAAGTTATTCATCCATCCATCCATCGCTTTCTTGTTGCAAGGAAACGGAACGTCGACACGCAGTTTCGTTTTGCATCAAAGCAGGAAGTGCGTGAAAATGTCATTGCAGTTAGACGGGCTGCTCCTTGCGTTCGCTTTCCTATCAAGTGTATTATATGTTTTTAAAATCAAATAATAATGATAATAACAATAATAGACGGGCAGCAGTATGATCAAACATGTTCGAGAAGGGGAACTCCGCGTTTGTGCTACGTGTGCTGCAGTAGCTAACGTCTCTCCCCACCGCAGTTCCTACGATTTCAACACATTGGCTCACTAGCCACTTCCGGCCCTTGCAGTACAGAAAAAGCATGGCCTCTGAGATTGGCTTTTGTTACATCGAGACGGCCTGCGCCTTGCGTGGGACTGATTTGGACCCCACCTATTCGCCTTAAATACCGACTCGCACAAAAGAACATTACCTAGACCGGCGCCAACAACAACGACAATGACAACGACGACAGCAACCATGACAGCAACAACAACGACTACGACAACCACAACAACACCAGTGTGCTAAACTAGTCTGGTTGGTATACATCATTAGAACGGGAACAACATTGCCTAAGACCGAATAACAACAAGCATGCAATACATGTTTCTACCGTGCCTAGAATGCCAAGTATATTCTATAGTCACTGTAACGTTGTCTACACTTATAGCCTTCTGCATCGGCTGTAAGAACCGCGACTATCAGGCGCTTACGCTTGCGAGTTCTAAGCACCCTTTACGTAGCACGACAAGAGGCCATTAGCGAGCGTAAAGGCTTCTGGGAATAACAATTACACGTGCGCGCTGCGCACACTGCGTTCTCCATGCATTTTTGATGCTTTTCGATCGCGAGAGGAAAGAAAGAAAGGAAATTAAAAAAAAAAAAAAACATGCAAGGGTGGCCGCGCTACGCCGCCGCTGAACCGAGAACAAACGTGCTTTTGTCGGACGCCTTTCGCGAAAATGTTGACGCTGCATGGTGGGTGTCGTGGGCGGCATCGAACGCTTCCTTTGTTCATCGCGTGCTAGAGAGATACCAACAAAAAACAACGTTGAATCAGCTTAAACTGGAAAAGTAGGAAGTTTTGAAACTCTGTTTCTGTTTTTTTTTTAGACTAGTTTCATTAACTTGATTTAAAAAAAGTCTGGTTGTTACCGCAAAAAAAAAAAAAAAAAAAGGGCCGAAATTTATTTTTTTCTTTCCATTCTGAAAGCTCAGCTCCGATACGCCAGTTTGTCGTCGTGTATTACAGTGTAGTTTCAAGCCCCAAGGCTGTCTCCGCTCAAAAATATAGGCGTTCAGTTCTTTTAGAATGCGATCTATTCCTGTTTTCAGCGATAAATGCTTTTCTAGGCATCAGCGAATGCATTGCGCGTCATCTATATAACGTTACGGCGAACGGTTGCGAGAAGTTCAGGCTGGCGTGGCCACCCGTTGATAAAGTTCTGTATTTCTTGGCTTGCAAGCAAATTTTTTTGTTTCTGTCTAAAAGTGGCAGCCACAGTCAATTGATGATGTCACACCGATCCATCGGCGTAGCTGTAGCTTCACGGCTCCAAGGTGCATGTACCGAACATGGTACCAGTGCAATAGCAGGCCGAACTTCGGTAATTATTATGCATAGTTAGGATGATTACCACTTTATCATCATCATCATCAGCCTATATTTATGTCCACTGCAGGACGAAGGCCTCTCCCTGCGATCTCCAATTACCCCTGTCTTGCGCTAGCGTATTCAAAATTGCGCCTGCGAATTTCCTAACCTCATCATCCCACCTGACTTTCTGCCGTCCTCGACTGCGCTTCCCTTCTCTTGGTATCCATTCTGTAACCCTAATGGTCCACCGATTATCCATCCTACGCATTACATGGCCTGCCCAGCTCCATTTCTTCCGCTTAATGTCAACTAGAATATCGTCTACCCCCGTTTGTTCTCTGATCCACACCGCTCTCTTCCTGTCTCTTAACGTTACTCCTAAGATTTTTCGTTCCATTGCTCTTTGTGCGGTCCTTAACTTGTTCTCGAGCTTCTTTGTTAACCTCCAAGTTTCTGCCCCGTATGTTAGCACCGGCAGACACTTTATAAAGTGTCTTTAATGTGCATCAACTGCTTTTGGATGCTTTAGTGTATTTCAACTGTTAACGTTTTCCCTTCTTTGCGTAGCTAGTGCCTAAAACAGCCACTATTTTGTACGGCGTCTTTCTTTTTTTGTGCGTGTGTGTTGCGAACCACTATACTTACACCGTCGTCGCTTATATCGGCTCCGTTAATAAAAAAACGCAGAGGAAAAAAAATTACTGTCCTCACTTTATGTTCCATTCTGCGCCTGACTTCATGTGCCTTCCTTTCTATTCCCCTTCTCCCTTCCACCAGCGTAGGATAGCCAACCGGACTCTTGGCTGGTTAACACGCCTGCCTTCTTTTTTATATAGCTCTCTCTCTCTCTCTGTCTCTCTCTGGAACCTTATATACACAGTGTACTTGTTTGCGCCTTGTTTTTAGTATATCTATGTGACTGCACTGCTTTTCAGTACACTGTACGCGTCACCTTTATGAGCTGTCTTCAGCGTATGTGTGTAACTTGACTTTAAGCTTGACTGTACTTTTAGTTTCTGTGTATTTGACTTACTTATGCGAGTTCACTTTAAGTGGTGGTGTGTTTTACGCGATGTTTTAAATACGCAAGCATTTCTGTGGTTACCCAACGAGAAAACAATCCCTGCGTCCATTCTTCGCGTAAGACGATCGCTTTCAAGGTAGAGCCAGCAGTTATGCTTTCGACAGCTGTGAAAGAAGACGACGACGACGACGAACGCGCGAGCAGTGGCACGAGCGCGTCTCTGTGACCACGTGACGTGTGCAATCAGGCACGCACTAGGCACACCTTTAGTAAGCCAGAACTGTGGAGCGGCCGTGGCTTCGGATCTGAACGTCATCAGCGCACCTGCTGCCGCCACCTGCAGTAGTTTGCATTCCTCACTATTTGCGCCACCTTCCGCGGCAGTTCATGTCGCCGCAGGGCTATCGAATTTACCGTAATAACGCCAAGACGACCGCAGCCTTTAAGCAGTGCTAGGATTACCAGCAGCGCTGAGTGTGAGCGCTGAGCACCACGTAAATAATACTACGAGATGCTTACGCATCATTCAGATAACTCCTTAAGGAGACTCCACGTAATTTTTTTTTACGTTGCTGCGGCCTTACATTGCATGCGATTCTATGTGAATTCCGGCGCCTCTCAAGTGCACCAACATCTCCTAAATATCGTATAATAAAATATAAAGGGATGGGGGAGAGGAGGAGGGAGGCACGTATTGTGTCTGCCCTTTCATTTCATCTACGCACACGTTCGCGCAGCTCCAACTCACGCAGAGATACAAATTACTCTGTGCAGCGCGAGTGTCAGACCACGGCCGGCCCATGCTTGTTCTATACTTTACTTAAAGTCTGTTACCGCTGCACTCCCGCCGGCGTTACGATGACACGGGTGGCCCGATGTGCTCTAATTCGCGGTCGCGAAGCGGCGTCCACGTCACGGGTCTTTCAGGGTCAAAGCGGGCCAGAAGGGAAAGGGCGGTGGGCAATAAAGTAAGAGGGAAGGGTAAATAGAGTGGTGGGTGAGGACGCGGAGGTTTCGAGGGCACGTGGGGAAAGGGGTGGAGTCCCTGAAACCACCCACGCGCTCTCCCTTTTTCGCCTCCCCAGGCAATTGCCGTGTGCCCGGTTTCCCCTAAAGTACCGTGCAGTGTTATCGAAGCGATGCAATCGTATCACCCGAATTCACGAAAGCATTCTTGTACTTTCGGTTCGGAACTTGTTTGGTTGATTACCGGCCGCTTTCTCCGCAGATAGGGCCGACTATCTCAACACCATAGGTATGGAAAACAACAAAAACATAGAAAGGTGATGAAAATATAAAAGACTGTGAGCCGGTGGCGTTGTCCTTATGTGTATTTGAAGAGACTTGTGTGGACTCCGTTATTCTTGTGTCATGAGCGACCATCCCATTGTTACCGGAGTGTGATATCAATGCTGGTGCCCGTAGATGAGACAATCATTTGTACGCTGATGTTCATGTGCTTATTGTGCTTTTTGATATTAAGCGAAGCTTTATCACAAGTTGCGGCGGGGAGGGGGGGGGGGGGTGGTAGTGATGGTGGTGTCACGCTGAAAAGTGGGCCGATCCTGGTGATCGTGCAGAAAGGGTCCAAGCTCAATGGCACATCCCCCTGTGGGCTCGGGGACCTGTAACGCGCCCTTGAACTGTATACCCTTGTCACACGTGGGATTCAAAGTGACAAAATCACCAGCCCTTCTCCTGCCGAGAAAAGGGGGGTAAGCGAAGCTTGTCTCCCGATTCTAGCGTGAGGGCTTCCGAAGCCCTGGCGGAACGTCAGGCCGCAAGCTTCGCTTACCCCCCCCCCCCCCCCTTTCCTCAACAGGGGAAGGGCTCTAACTTTTTATTGCGATAGCAATTATATGGACACTTCAACCGGATTTCTGCCGTCGGCGTCGCCATCGCCGTCGGCGTCGCCGTGAGGTTCCGTATAGATAAAATCTTCGCCGCGCGCCGTATGCCCCAGAGGCAGCGTGCGGGGACGCGCGCTATCACGGAGAGCGAACGCACTCAATCTCCCACGCGCAAGCAAGGAAGCGGAAAGCCAGCGCCGGAGGGAGGAGGGGGGGGGGGGGCACTTCTCTGCCAACAACCGCGCTCGTCGCTCGTCCGCACAGTCTCTTATCTCTCCCACGCGCAAGCAAGGAAGCGGGAAGCCAGCGCCGGAAGGAGCGGGGGGGGGGGGGGGGCGCACTTCTACGCTGCCAACAACCGCGCTCGTCGTTCGTTCGACCGCACCGTCGCTTATCTCCACACGGCTTTGACCTTTATGCGCATTCGCCGCTCAGTTTCCGTTGAAGCGATAGACCGCACGTACCTTCGCCCGCTGCCAGCGTTTTGACAGTCATTGGCTGCAGTCATTCAGTGTGATCTATTCATGTTTGTTTGTGCGCGCTCACACCACGCTTGTTCATTCAGTTAGTAATAGTTGGGCCACATTTTCCAACGCACGCTACACATGCAATGCTGCCCAGATCGGCAGTGCAGCACTACAGGTGTGTCCATTCGCACGCGCTGCCCACGGTAAGCGCTTCTCATCAACACCACCGTTTCACACGCGCCTTCTCGTGGTCATCGAGTCTCTCTTCATGTCGGTCTACTTACGCCGCAGCACACCTGCTTACTTAATCCAGCTCATGTTTACTACAATTCAAATTGCTACCAAACGAAGCACACTACGGCGGCTAAGCCAACCATCTGGCAATAGTAGAGGACAAAAATAAATAAACAGTTGACTTAACGAAGGAACCTGACGCCCCGAACTATTGTCAGAAATAAATTGGGGAATAGATGCTAATAATACTGCTTCCTAATAATGATGACAAGAATAAAGATTGTGAGGAAAAGAAAACTTGTTGCTGGGCTAGTAGATTCATAACGCCTAGGAATGATGCTGCACAAAACAAGCGAGAAGGGAGAGGCACGGACTAGCGCAAACTTCAATCTAACTTTATTTTAGTTAGAGGTCGGCGACTTGAGCGCGCAAGAGTAAGTTAAGAGTGTACGATTAAAAGACGACGAGTGTACGATCACCTCACGGTAACTCATGCGTGAGGGATAACGTCAATTTCTTTGTTTGGTAGGGAGGGAAAGTGTCTTGCGCAGCATATGTTGCACGTAGTGATGCAATCATTTTGAGAATATCTCAGCGTTTTAGAGCGCAAATCTTAGGAGCCCGTTCTTGCGGCGGGAGTCGGCGTCATGCCTAGTAACCGAGCGAACGAGCACAGCTAAAGATGGGAGCGAACGCGGGGCGCAGCGGGGCATGCAAAAAAAAAAAAAAGCGGCTAGAGCGAAAAGTCGCGAGGAGCAAAGCGGAGAGGAGGGCGCAGCGGAACCACGAGGCGGAAAGCGGAGGAGGAGGGTATGGCGAAAGCGTGAGAAGCTACGCGTAGTGCGGCAACGACGGCCGCGAGATGGCGCCAGAGTAGCGCGCGTCGTCTGGGAGGTCTGTCTCCGGCGGCTGCTGCTGTGAATCGCGCCCGCGCGTCACCTACGCGCTGCCTCTCGCGATCTCCCGATTAGCGAGGAAGTTGCGCCACACTTCGCGCCGTTAGCAACGTGCCGCACGAGACAGATTGTCCGCGCCAGCCAATATATCGCGAAATGAAAACACGTATAGAGCTGCGCTCAAATTCGCATTAGGCAGTATCGTAATCGTCGGTGAACTTTTTCTTTTTCTCTCGCACTGAATGTGCGCAGCCTCATTGTGGGCGCTTGGTAACGTGCTTAAATTAACCACCTCTGACAGAAATGAAGTCAGTTGAAAAGTTGCGTTAGACCACGTGTCGCTCTTCTTCACGTCTTTGACTGTTTCGCGCAGTGTACTATCCTAATCATCGCAAGAATAGCACGGCGGTCTGTTCGTTTCCAACAGAGAGCAAAAAAAAAAAAAGTCAGTTTCGACCGGTGGGTGAAGTATTGACAGCGTTAGCCAGGTTTAGCCCTACGCTCGAACTCCGCGGGCTGTGTTCTAACTACACGCACGGCCGGTCTGGAGCGCACGTCTGTGCAAGTGCGACGTGTTGGTGCGATGCAGCACGCAAGGCATCTAGTGCTGGAGATAATTAACTGCGCCCTTGCAGCGCCAGATCATTTGTAAGTGTTCCGGAATTATTTTTAAACATCGCCTGTGGCAGATCATCATCATAAGCCTATATTTATGTCCACTGCAGGACAAAGGCCTCTCCCTGCGATCTCCAATTACGCCTGTCTTGCGCTAGCTGATTCCAACTTGCACCTGCAAACTTCCGAACTTCATTAGCCCACCTAGTTTTCTGCCGACCTCGACTGCGCTTCCCTTCTCTTGGTATCCATTCTGTAACCCTAATGGTCCACCGGTTATCCATCCTACGCATTACATGGCCTGCCCAGCTCCATTTTTTCTCTCTTAATCTCGATTAGAATATCGGCTATCCCCGTTTGCTCTCATGATCCACACCGCATCTCTTCCCGTCTCTTAACGTTAGGCCTAGCATTTTTCGTTCCATACCTCTCTGTGCGGTCCTTAACTTGTTCTCGAGCTTCTTTGTTAAGCTCCAAGTTTCTGCCCCATATGTTAGCACCGGTAGAATGCAATGATTGTACACCCTGTTGCAGATAACATAATTCTAGTCCTCGTGCTGAATTATTCAGAGAGGCGGACATTACTTTCCCAAGAAATAGAAACACGTATTCAACTAATCAACAAACACTCGCTTATTACCTACTTAATTAATTAATTTGCAACACCTATTGAACTTTACGAACTGTGGCCGGTGAGCTTGCAAGGCGTATATCCACTCGGAATGAATGTATACAGAATGACACCATCGTTACGTGTTGGTGAAATAACGCACTGACCAGGACAAAGAGGAGAGACACAGTGTCGTGTCGGATATTTTCTTGGGTCACGGAATCACGGAATGAGGATTTGTCACCAACTCGCCCAACTTACCACATTACAGAATGACACCAGTTTGGAGATATGGGCCATGAAACCTGCCGTAAGAATGAACTGTTCCACTTGTTTTCTTTATCAAAACGCTCTTTTATGCATTCAATACCATAAGTAACTGGAACGCCCATGTATTTCGTCCCCCGATGTGGGAAATAATACATCGAAACTGGTGTCATCCTGGAGACTGATTGCAAGTGGATACGTCTTGCGAGCTCACCGGCTGCAATTCGCAAATATGTGCCATAAAGTCATTCATTAAGAATTTATTTCGTGAATTTTCGTTAATTCTTTGGAGTATGCGTTTTGATTTCTCGTGCTAGTAATGTCCACCTCTTCGAATAATCAAGCTCAAGGGCACGAATTATGCTATCTGCCAAAGGCATTTTTTTATATTTCCGCAAAACATAAAAAATAACCCCCACCCCCCGTATAATATGATACTCCACAACGCCGCACGCTGATGGCCTTAAGCATAACTTCAACACATCGCACATTATCTCTGAATTGATGAGCACAGAAACCGCGTTTCTTGCTTATCACTTTTGTCAGGACATCATTCGTTTAAAAGCTGTGCGCAGCATGACCGATGGATATTTTTGCTATTCCGAATGGTTCGTCATTCCAAAAGATTTCAAGGCTGTCGAAAAAAAGTCGCAAAGATAAGCAGTGCCACTGCAGTGGTTGCGTGATAAGGTGTATGGTTGAAGCTACTATCTACGGTGGCTCCGTTTGCAGTGAAGACTTGAAGAACGGTAGTACTGGTTGGTGTTGCTTCCCATGAAAATTCGTAGAAAACCTTCAAAGTCCCTGAGCGAAGCGGCCTATCCTTGCGCAGTGAACTACTACCGTAGAACTGGTTGACAGTGGTTGGTGTTGATTCCCATAAAAATTCGTTAGTAAGGCGAAATCTTTGTGTCTCATCGTTCAGTCGACCTTCGAAGTTCTTGAGCGAAGCGAAGTAAGTGGACGACTCGGGCTAGTTAAAGGCAATAGAATTACCATGGATGACTAGGAGAATTTAGAGGATGACTAAGCGAGTGAAGAGGATGAGTGAGCGGATTAAGTGGATGAATCAGGCAAGTTGAAGGCCATAGAATTAAGATTGATGGCTAAGCGTATTAAGATGATGACTCAGCGAATTAAGAGGATGAGTGAGCGAAATAAAAGGGATGACTAAGCCAGTAGACAAGCGATTGAAGGGGATGATAAAGCGAATTAAGAGGATGACTAAGCGAATTAAGAGGATGAATAAACGAATTAAGAGGATTAGTAAGCGAATTAAGAGGGATGACTAAGCGAATTGAGGCGAATGTGTACGTCATGTATCCCTCTTTAACGCATCGACACTTGTGCTTTCAAGTCGTCTTAGGGATAACATAAAACACCCAGTGGATTTTTATTGTCTATCTACAATGGATTTTTATTGTCTATCTGCAAAGCAACATACTGGACTGTCAAAGTTAACTTTTTGAGGGAAACGCTGTTTTATGCATTGAATCACAAAGTTAACTGGAACGCCCATACCTTTCGTCGGACACCTCGAAAATTAATATTTCGAAACTGGTTCAGTCCCGAGAATTCATTCCAAGTAGATATGCCTTGCAAATTTAGCGGCTATAATTAATCAATTGAAATATGTGCCATAAAATAATTAATTAGAAATTAATTAGCGTAATTATGGTAATTATTCAATTAGGCGTTTTGATTTCTCGTGTAATTAATGACCGCCTCATCGAGTAGTTTAGATCAAGGATTATAATTGTGCTATCTGTCACACGCAATTAAAGAAAAAATTGGTGCAGCTAAAATGAAACACCCTGTATTTATTAGGGGTGGGGTGTGCGAATAGTTATTTTTGTGACCGAATCGAATACGAATCGAATAGTGATAAAAGCGAATTGAATCGAATATCGAATATCTTTCAACTAGTCTTAGAATAATAAACAGCCGTTATCACAATTAATATAATACGATGTTCACATCCCAGTATTCTTAAAGTTAGCAGGTTTCTGTCATTACATACAACGTTATGAAGCGTTGTTTATTAAAAGCACAAATGGAGCATTAGGAGAACAAATAGTGTCTTCTTATGTACAGGTCTCTTCAGAGAGTGCGAAATGTCGCTGTACAAAATGTCGCTGTACAGCTTGTAAAGTATGGCTACCTAAGTGACGTAGCCTGGCCCACTATGCAAGTTATCATGTTTTATGCCCGTACTGTGCCTGTGGGGGTGAAAAGTTACCGCAATTGCTGCAATTCTAGGTGTACTCGGGCGCAGTTGGCATTTTGAAATATTCGAAAAGCATTCGAAATATATTCGCATTTACGAATAGTGACTATTCGATTCGTCACTCGAAAGTTCCGAATATTCGCGCATGCGAATACGCACACGCGCACACGCACGCACACACGCACGCACGCGCACGCGCGCACACGCACACACACACTGCCTTGGTTCCGCCACCGACGTGGTTGACGGTGCGTCCACTTCGCTTTTTTTTTACATCTAAACGCACCCCGCATCTCTGAATAGCCTCTAACACTCCGCACTCGTGCCACGCGTGCGCCATCGATAACTGGAATTTACGACAACGGCGACGCCGGCGGCATGAATGCGTCTCGAGCGCCCGTATATAACTGCTATCGCAATAGGAAACCGCGCAAATGAGTTGTTTATTCGAACGAGGTGCACGCATGGCAACGTGTACTAATGCGGATGCATTACATGCCCCATGCATTACGCGAAAATCTGTCGGCGTGACCGAAGGCCGACGGCGCAAAGAGTAAAATCGTGTCAGAAAAGGCTAGGATTGGCGTCGAATATCTCAGGGAGGTTCGTGTAAACATAGTAAATTAACGGCTTTAAAAATGAAATTTGGTTCATTTTCGTCTGGGTGAGAATCGAACCCGGGCCTCCTGTACGCGAGACGAGCGCGCTTCCGCGGCGGTTGCACGGTTCTGGCCGCCTATAGCTGCGTGCGTCATTGCACACGTCACGTCGCAGCCATCTGGCTGACTAAATGTGTGGCCTAGTGCGTGCGTAATCGGGCATGCGATGGCGCAGCCTATGGGGAGGAGGTGGCGCCACGTCATGAGTGCATAAAAGGAGCACGTTCATGGCGTTCCGAGGTCTACAAACGGTATAATGCTTTCGCGTTGCCACACGTAACAAGTCTTAAGTGTCTCTGCCGAATTTTAACGCTAAAGCGTTAAGGGCCCCGTGTCGCAGAAAATCCGGCGTCGGCGTCCCGAGAGCGAGTATTTCCGTATATATTTAGGTATATGTACAGTAGACTCGCTTTAAGGCGAACTCGAAGGGACCATGAAAATTTGTTCGTGTTATCAGAAGTTCGTATTAACAGAAGTGCCCTCCGAAAATTATTGGCAACCATGACCAGGTGCATCCAAATATCTTACTTACTTCAAAACGGTAAATGAAGTAGACTTACAACAAGGAAAAAATGTCCTAAAAAGCATTTATTTAGCTGAACTTAATGGAATACTGTCTCCAAGTGGTACTGTTGTTTGGTTTCATCCAGTTCGTGATGAATTTTCGTCACTTCTGTGCAAATCGGCGAGCAGCCACATACGACGTCATCTCACCTAAAGACCTTAAAAATCCTTCTGTGCCTTCGTGCTGCCGGAAAAAGTTCACTAGGGAGTCCAAGCGGGCATCTACCGGCTCACAGGTCATCGGTGCAGGCTCCGAGCTAGTGTCCCCATCGTCGTCGGAATTATCCTCTAAAGGCACCTCAAGGTCCTCTTCAATGAGAGTGTACACCGCTTCCTCTCTGCACCTTGGCACATCTTCGTTGACTCTGACATAGGTGGTGCTCATGTCCACAAGAACGCCCGGGCGCGGCGCATCAAGGCCTCCTAACCTCCAGGATCGGTAGCGGTGGCGGTGACTCCGAATGTTCGTCTTAACCGAAGAGTACGTCTGACGCGGTTCGTCTTACGCGGATTTTGTCAAGAGAAGCTTGTATTGCCTCACAAATGTCGGCGGCGGCGGTGGTGGTGATGTCACGCTAAAGCCCGGCTGCTGCCAGAGTGGAGCAGGTGCGGGTAAAGTTGCACCGGATCACGTGACGCGTGCGACCAATCAGGGTCGTTTGGTGTGTCGCGGGGAGGGAAAGGGAAAGAAAGCGGGTTGGCGCGCGCTCTGCCGGACTTCCCTCGCCTCAGATCAGTTTCGGCGTTCGGATGGGAAAGCTTCGCGTGGTGCGTTCCGCTGAGGAGCAGGCTGCGTTTCAGCAACGGTGCTGCGAACTAGCCCGGGAAAGGGCTCGTCGTCGACTTGCCGATTCTAGCGTGAGGGCTTCCGATTGAAGCCCAAGCGAAACGTCAGCGAAGAGCCGCGGACCCCGAGTTGCGGGAGCGCGATGTTGAGGACAAACGTCAGCGAAGAGCCGCCGACACCGAGTTTAGGGCAAACGAAGCGGAACGCCCGCGACAGCGTCGTCTTGCCACAGGCTTCGCTTACACCCATTTTCTCGACAGGGGAAAGGCTGGTGACTTTTATTTTGTATTGAGTCTATGGAAAACCAAACAAACGCTCCCATGTTATTTGTTATACGCGAGAATTCGGCTTAACCGAGTTCATCTTAACGAGCGCTTACTGTATATGTCACGTCTTGCTATATGACATGCGGTATATGCGGGTCATATTGCTGCAACATTCTATCACTAAAGTTGCTCATAGCTTGTCTAACATTCTTGGCAAAGTTATTCCTCAGAATTTTGAGAATGATAGCCCACAAACAAATGTCACAAAACCAAAACACCGACAGCGCATGCCTTCTAGTCAAATCTTCTCAGACTGAAATATTAAAAGTGCGAAACAATAACAGAAACCCAGAAAATTTTCGGGCGTGGCTGTGCATTACCTCCGGGATCGGCCCACGCAAGATGCCGCGTTTTTACCATGATGATGATGATAAAAATGTATTTATTGTAGGATGGCTCGAAGGCCTATTGTGTGGAATAGGAAGGGGAGAGGGAAGGAGAAATTAGAGCCGTCCTAGAAGCTGCGTGTCCTTGGCGAAACCCAAGAGCGAGTCCAGAATGGCCCTGTCGGAATCCGCCAATCCAGTTGCCGGCCTAATCCACGTCCTCGTAGGACGACACTTGCACCGCCCTCAGGTGGTGGTCCCGCTGCTTAGCGTAGCACTGGCACTCCCAAAATAAAATGGGCTGCGGATGGTCGCATGGCCACGCCGCAGTCAGGGCACCTGTGCGGCTCCTGGGGTGCTTCTTCGTCCTCAGAGGCTGTCGAGGGGCCAAGTTCCTGCGACGGAAGGGGGTCAGGAGAAGGGAAAGGAGGACGTCTCTCCCTGCGTGGCCGGTACTGCCGCCACCGCTCCAGCACGTCCGGTGTGAGGGACGAAGCCGGAACGGAGCCTATATGCAGCAGCACCTGCCCCGACCTGGGAAGACCCACGGGAAGTGGGTTTGGGTCTGGCGGGACACTCGCACGGAGTTCCCTCTTGCGTCGGTTGGCTGCTACTCTCAGAGCTCTGTGAGTAGCAGCCAACCGACACAAAAGGGAACTCCGTGCTTTTACCATAAAGCTCGCCTACGTGCATAGCGTTCGCCGCCATTGTTTCCCGGTAAACATTACGGTTACGTAAGTTGCTTCTTCTTCTTTCTGGGGTTTTACGTGCCAAAGCCAGTTCTGATTATGAGGCACGCCGTAGTGGAGGGCTCCGGATTAATTTTGACCACCTGGGGTTCTTTAACGTGCACTACAACGCAAGCACACGGGCGTTTTTGCATTTCGCCTCCATCGAAATGCGGCCATTGCAGTTGCCGAGAAGCGTGAGAAGTAGTTGGGCATCTATGAATGCTATCGCGCTCCACTTTCTTGGGATAATCAGCGGCAATCACGTTTCAATGCAAGAACCCATTGGGAATTTCGATACAGTGCCCATATAGGTCATGTACAGAGGGCTGACCATGCTGTAACAAAGCGTTTCTTGCTGCGCTCATTATTCAAGCGGCTTTTGGCGATTGTTCAAGAAATGTGGCATTTAAACGCAAAATCATTGCCGCACTGACTAAGCAATTCCTCATCTGCGCATGCTTTTTATGCAAGCCTTTCCCAATGCCAAACACCGAAAGATATAAACGCCGATTTTACACACTGAGATATGCTGGTATACGGTCAGCGGCTGTGTTAACGAGACCGCGCTGGTCACAAGACTTATGAGAAGAAATTCCCCGCATCAGTATGCCACGACGTCATGGATTTTGACGGCTTGTGCTAGGGCCTAGTTAACTTTTATCGGTAAACATGCATGGATTACACTGTACTTTAAAGACGCCAAACGCTGAACTTGGCAAGTTTCAAAAACTTTAGTTAGCCGCAAGTTTCCAAATGAGGAAACACACACACATAAACAAACGCACAAACACCTACAAACAAACACACACATTTTGAAATCGGTGACATCACGCTTACTCACAGGCCATGGGGTTTCCGGCGTGATGTTCGAGACTTTGACCTGCGTTTTCTCTTCTAATGTTAGTCCTCTCAAGCCGAAATTAAGCAAAATAGGGGTTTCAACTAATATTTCAGCAGCCTAAACTGATTTGGCTTTTCTCTTTAGTGTCCCTTTAAGCGGATGAATATTGCTACGACTATATGAACCGCGACAAGCTTTTGTCGGCGCTAGCCTTGCAGAACGCTGTATCGTTCTATCACCGGCCTTTTTTTGGGCAAGGGAGTGTACGCTCAGCCCCTCCGGGTCACGTACAGGGTGCGCGCCGCGAACAATTCGACATCGTCTATACGCGGAAAGCGAAATAATGTGTAGAGCTGGCTGGGAAGTAGCAAAAAGGAAACGAATCCAGCAGCTCACGCAAGAAGAAATATATAAAAGTTATCGCATATATGTTAAAGCAATAACAACTTGGACATGACCAACAAAATGTCGCCACTTCCCCGGGGGTCCGGGGTACAGGCCATATGTGTCCAGCTGGACGATCGGTAACGCTGCAGTGTCGGTTGCCGGCTTCAGCAGGGCGAAAAAAAAAAGACGGACTCTGAATAGCAACTGCGATACGACCGTTTGTTTGGACGATGTTTGAAAGACGTCGACGACGATGTATGAAAGCGTGTAGCCGTGACTCCTCCCTTTCCTTCCTCTCACTGTTAAAAGCGTGTTTGTGGGTCTTCTGGTAGGATCTCACTGAAAGCCATTTCTTCGTGGTCGAACAATACGGGATCGTGTCCTTGGTGACCATTCCGAGAGCAAGAACCAACCTCATAGGAGCTTCGCACAGTCGCGTGTTTCAGACTGTGCTTTGAACTATCGACATGGCGCCGCGTGATGTCCTCTCTTTCTCTTTTAGCTCTCGTTGTCCTCGAGTGCTTTCTTAACAGTCTTTGGGATCTATTGTTCTTACTTAAGTGCTCGTTTGCATGGCTATTGGCGTGCGTTTTCAGCTTATCATTTGTGCACACCCGCACATTATCTATGCCCGTTACTACATCCACTTGTAAGAAAGTCGTCTTTTTTTCCCCCCTTGCTTTCTCAGGCACTAATGGCACAATGTACCGAAATGAACATCTTAGTGTGGTATTTTCTCCGTTCAATGTTTGTTATCCCCCCGCCCCGTCAAGAATACAATTGTTGCGCTGTTCTAAGATTGCATCCGGCATTCCAAATCCTTCGATAATTTTCTAGTCCATGGACGACAGCCACACAGCGATGCGCATTGCATTGATACACATAAGGAAATATGCACACTACACACGCATATTCATAGGCACGCACGCCCTATAGTCATGTACAAACAAAACACATACCGATACACAAGCACACGCACCCGCAATTATACACCCGCATGGACGGGAACACACATACACACAAACACAGCAACGAACGCACACAAACACACGAATAAACATGTAATCACACACAAACGCGAACACCCCCAAACGCACACACAAACATACACACCCTCAAACACTGAAGTGCGCTCAAGCGCACGATAACACGCATGCGAGCGCAAACATAAGAACATGCACGCCCACACAAACGCATTGTCACGTGAACGAAAGTGGTCGTCAAGTAGCCGCCACCAAATACACAAGGTCGCCCAGGCTGGCTAATTTGGAAGCACGGCCATCGTCACCACAGCAGACAGAATCGATGGCTAATTAAAGGCGCGCACGCTTGCGGGAACGCGAAAAGACTGCCCAAGCGAGCCGACAGGACAACGCGCTTTGCAAAACGAGAAACGGCACAACAGTAACAAGAGGTGACGAACAAACTCAATGTGCGCTTCCGGCCTTATGTCGAATCTACGTTGGCACGGCGGTGACGCAGATATCGACGTGTTTTCAACGGCGACACATAAGGGGCCCTGCGGGATTGTGTCCGCAGGCTGTCAATATTTTGACGCCCGCAAAGTGACACGCGCCAAATGAATTGTTGCCATGGAGACAGTAAAGGTATAAGTGCGTACTCCCTTCAGACGCTAAACTTGTGCTTGCGAGGAAGTGCTTGGATTCCGAGATCGCATCGGCGCAGCGTCGTTGCGATCTCGGAGGCCACTGCAAGCTTTAGCTAGAGACTGATTCTTCCGCCATGACCATGAGTGGCACTGGCTAACACTCCGCAAGTACAAGTGGTATGGGAAGGTAGAAAAGGAAATGAAATGGTGGGAATTCACCAAGGATTGAAGCGAGGATGCCCTCTGTCACCATTGTTGTTCACGCTTTACGTCAAGGGTATAGAAAGGCGACTGGAAAACAGCGAATTAGGTTTTGATTTATCCTACATGCGTGATGGACAAATGGTGCAACAGAAGGTCCCCGAACTGATTTACGCAGACGACATTGTGCTACTAGCGGACAATAAAAAAGATTTACAGATACTTGCGAATATCTGTGGGAATGCAGCGACAAATCTAGGTCTTAAGTTTAGCACAGAGAAATCAGGAATTATGATCTTTAATGAACACACGAGTAACTTCGTGGTGTCAATTCAACAGCAAGTAATACCCATAGTGAAGCAATATAAGTACCTCGGCGTACACATAAACGAAGGAAAGAATTACTCAAACAACCACCAAGATAATCTGAAAATAAAGGGGAAGCGGAATAATGAAACACAGAGCACTATGGGGCCACAATAAGTATGAGGTGGTGCGTGGAATCTGGAAAGGAGTAATGGTGCCAGCGCTAACATTCGCAAATGACATTATATGCTTAAAATCGGATATATTGGCGGGTTTGGAAGTTAACCAAAGATCAGTAGGCCGGTTGGCTTTGGGAGCCCACGGTAACACCACAAATGAGGCAGTGCAGGGTGACGTGGGTTGGGCCTCTTTTGAAGTCAGAGAAGCACAGAGCAAAATTAGTTTTGAAGAAAGGCTCAGGAACATGGATGAAAATAAATGGGCGGCTAAAGTGCACAAGTATTTCTATATGGAAAGCGTGGACACAGAATGGAAGTTGACAACCAAATACAGGATAATCGACACTGTAAATAGACAACCAGGCGTCATCAGAAAGAAAGTGAGAGAAATAGAGACCGTGAATTGGATGCAAAGAATGGAAACAAAAATGACAATGGAGATTTACAAGAATGAGAAGAAAGAAATTAGAAGGGAAAATCTGTACGATAACACAAAGGGCAGTGCCTTGCTATTTGAGGCTCGAGCCGGTTGCCTAAGGACGAAAACATATCGGAACAAATATTCGGAACTAGATGAGACATTTGTATGCTGCAGTAAAGATCCAGAAACCACTCAGCACATCCTGATGGAATGCGACGGGATCCACCCAGCGAGAACCGTAGGTAACGTGCAACTCCCAGAAGCGCTTGGGTTTAAAGTGGAAGGAAACATAAACAGATCAGCCGTAGAGATCAGCAAGAGACGATTAGAATACTGGTGGAAAAAAAGCAGGGAAAAGATGGATACGACCTGATCTCTTAAAATCATAGGCAGCGGTACAAGATAAATTTTTGAAAAAGAAAAATAATAATGAGAGGTATACAAAAATGCTAGATAAAGAACATGTATAGTATACCTGATTAAATCAAGCAGGCTAGGTGACTATTTGTCGCCTCCCCGTTTCAAAGGGGATGCCAATAAATCATTATCATCATCATAATCTGCAGGCGTAGGTAGCGGTACAAGGTGGATATATAAGTTTTTAGGAAGAACAGAAAGGATGAAGGTGATGTATACAAAATTGCTAGAACGAAAAACATGTATAGCATACCTGATTAAATCAAGTGGGCTAGGTGACTATTTGTCACCAGCCCATTTCAAACTGGATGCCACTAAATAATAATAATCATCGTGACTAGTTTTACTACACTTGCATAGAGAGAGAGAAAAAAAGTTGAAGGAAAGACAGGTGTATTTATGCACTTGCATAAATACTCAAGAAAGTGGACGGGGCTAACGCAGTTGTTTCTGTGGCTAGTCACCAACAATAGCCGAGCTCCTAGGTTCCTCCTGCTCTTCTTGCTGAATGAAAAGTGTTCTGCTTGGGTAACCGAGCAAACACTTTGAGTATTATTTGCTGCTCTTAAGAGAAATTAAGTTATAGCGACAGCTGGTAGCAAATTGCCGAGTTCGGGCCTTTGTTATTTTACAGAAAGTAAGGAAGAAGGCAAATTAAAAAAAAAATCACGCGTTATGTTTACAACTGTGTGATTCCTAACCGAAAACAGAGATCGCAACTCCGTAAAAGCGCACCGATTTAGGCTTCTAAAGCAGACATATGTAACCTGGACTTTATAGTTTGCGTGAGCATGTTATTTTGCTTACGTGAGCTTTCCAAACATCCTAATCCCCGACTATTGGCATGTTCCAGAGGGAAAGTATATTAGGCTGACTCTCTCAGCTTTGCTTACCTTAAGCTCACATTTTTTTTTTTTTTTTGTGAAGGCCTAGAGAAGTTCGTGAGGCACAAGGGCATAACTTTGCACTGACGCGGACAAAAGCTTGCCAATAGTTTGGAGAGACTAGAAAAAAAAAAGCCCACCTCTTTTACTGCGAAAGCAACTGAAAGCTCCAATCTTAAGTGGTTCTTGGCGTCCATCCTTTACGTGACGTCGACGACTCGTTATCGTGTCGTTGTTATTGCATCGTCGTTGGGCCAACTACCGACCGTTGGCTTCGCGCACGCTACAGAGCGATAAAGAACAAAATCATTCGAACACGCGTCCTTGGGGCCATAGAGCTTCCTACTAAAATTACCAAGGAGTACTCCGCCAGTGTCTATGCGAGCTTCAAGCACGGTGCTTCAGTCAGGATGGGAGAGATACTTAATACATACATTTTGTCTGAACTTCGTTCGTCTGACTTCAAACGCCTTAGCGTCTTTCCAAATTTTGATCGCTTCGAACAAAATATTGCATTTACAAACGCGACAATTCACAAGCGATCATGCACGTGCGCAGAATCGTTTTGCCTTCTGCGTTTAGAAAAGTAGGAATGCTTCAAAATTTGCGACAATAGAGGCAGATAACATCGTAGTAACAACTGCCACAAGAACGCCTTCAGTCACGAGGACGAAGATCAGACAAATCCGTGAGCTGTACTCAATAATCACGGCGCAGTTATGTGCTTGCATGGGTGCGCGATTTTGCGACAGACGCAGACTCTGAGAGTGGTGTCGTCTGCGCATGCGTTTCGGCGGAATATACGAGGACGACGTTGTGCGCATCACGAGGATAAAGTTGTTCCCGAGAAGATGGTGGAGGTGCATCCGATGCGGGAGGCTGCCTATGTCATGGTAAATGAATTCACTAATGAATGAAAATCACTAAACTCTGCTGATATTTCCATTTCTGTGCCGGACTTATCGCGACTTATCGGGCTTTGGCGCATCGGTAGTCTGTTCGAGTAAACTGGACCGATCCTGGAGGCAATGTAAGCAGTAAACGGGTTCGATCCACGAGGCTGTGTAATTAAGGTGGTGAATTGGTGGGCAAATCTTGACACCAGTGCGCGGCATGTGCCCTGGCAACTTTGGAGTTCGTAAAGCGCAAAGATCCCTGAGACAATGTAATCAAAGGGATCGATGGGCCGATCCTCAAATGCTACCTCATTGCAATCGCTCAGCTGTAGCACGTGAACCTAACTTTCTTGCCTCTTTCTCCAGGCTTGGCGTGAGTATGGGGAAACCACGAAGTACACCTGTGACGTCAGCATGGATGAATTCGGCAAGGACGTGCATGGGTTGTGGCGCTCGTTCACACGTCACAGATGATGTTCTTATAGTTCAATACAAACAAAAAGGGCATTCACCAGCGCCCCGATTGGAAGGTGCAGTTGATCATGTCCTTGTAGATGCGTTGAACGCCGAGCGTTAAGCCTATACATCAATTCATGCATTTCTGCCTGCACTGCGAGACCAACAGCGTCTCAATAATAACAGTGCGACGAAAGCCGTTGAGAAGCTTCGCACGCACTGAATGTCACAATGCGTATAGGATCCGCGTAATTATTATTTTATATACCGTAATCGTTATTTTTCGTTACGCCATCAACGAATACATCGGCCGCCGAAACAGCCTAAGAATGTCCACCGCTGCCAAAAAGCGAGCGTTGACCGAAAATTTCATGCCGGCCAAGAACTTCTTTGATCGAATAAGCCGGGGGAACCACAAGGTATACGTATACTTAAACACAGAAGAGAATGTATGGAACAGTACCCATCACATTTGTTTGCTACAACAAAGACGTTATTGGTTGCTGCCCCATGACTGCTACGCTCCTGAAATAATACCCTTCTTGCCTCGAGCTCGACGCGTCGGTCGCACGAATCGATTCGAGAGCGATCCTGCGGGTCGACTCCGCTTAAGCGCTCACGCTATGCTGGCCACTGCTGCTGCTGCTGCAGCGCGTGGATATCGCGTGTCCCTGACGATATACATATAAGCGAGCATAAACGGTTCAATAAAGCGCCGCTCGGGCCCGGCGTTCCACGAAAGCGAAAGAACAGAACGAAGGAACTGACAAATGAAACCCCGAACGGGTGAAAAGTAGGCACGCGAGACCGCCTAGTAGTGCTAAAGGGGATATATCCATGCGTTCTGGCAATGCTGCTATGGGAGTATCGTATACAGCTTTGTATTGAATGCGATTGTGGGAAAGTGGGAAGGCAAGTTCGGGGAAGGGTGAAAGAAGGTGCGGGTGGGTGGAGAATTTGCATACGGGGTTTCATTTCCGCGTGTTTCAGGCCTTGCGGCCGGGGGTCGACGACCTTTCTGCGACAGTGAGTATAGACACAGTGCGACGCCTTTTGGTGGCGCGAAAGCGTACACACGCACGCAGCGGGGCCAGATCAGATCGACTCGAAACAGGGTTTCCTTGCCCAACGCGGAATGTTTTCCCTATTCTTTTTTTTTTTTTTTGTGGAGAAGCTTCGTCGATCTCCGTACCAAACGCGGTTCGAAGATCGATAAACTACAGCAGACATTTCGACGCTCTAAGTTCGACAAACTGGTCTGTCTGCGAAGGCCGTTAGACGTCTGAAATATTTGTTCAAGTGTAACTTGACCGGTTCAACTGAACTATTCCTGAAAAGGATATTGCCTCTTCTTTAGCGGGTTCTGGAGCTGACGCCGACAGGTGACAGCTCATGGCGCCTTCTTGAGACGCATGCCTGTCGCCTTTGCGTTATTGTTAAGAGAGTGTGGTGTCGCTTCTGGAACGCATAGTAAAACAGAAAAAAATGATAACTTTCCCAACCTGCATTTCCCGGCTGCCAATGTGTACCGACACTTTGATAACGAATGTATGCGTCAGTTAATAGCACCAGAGGGAGCTGGTCAACCGAGCTGCCACACTTCCTAAACTTTGAATCTTTAACCAAAGGTTTAGTCATTTCTTTTTTAAGCACTGGGCACCTCAGATGCGTGGAAGTCGTTGATCTTATTTCGAGAATGACCTGTATTGGACACCAAGCAACCCAAAGGGATCTCAGGAAGATGGAGGCTTGAGGTGATCAACCTTCGACAGCCTAGGGAAGCCTCAGCCACGGAGCCAAAGTTTTGACGACGGGGCCGGTCTCCGTCGGGGCGAACACAAGTCCCGTTGTTCGAGCGTTGCCTAAGCAAATGCTTCTCTCTTGTGCCCAACGTTTACCACTGTACAAAACGCGTCATAATCCATCAAAACACCGTCCGGAAAGGAGTGGACCTAGCGAAGTGTATTCTTTGGTAACTTTCCTGCAAGACATTTTACTGCACATTCACGGTCCTTTCCGCGCAGCGCTTCCCTCATGCCTTTCCTAGCCATTTGGTAGGCGTCAATGAAGTTTTTTTTTTTTTTTTGACACATTGTTTAGCACTTGCTAAGGATACCACCGCAGTAACGTTTCGCCCGTCTCTTGTTTCTTTCGCACACAGACCCTCCTGGGACCGAAACATTCCTGCCCCCACCGGACACGCCCCAGGAAGTGGAATTCCTGACGCCTCCAGACCCTCCCAAAGACGACAAGGACGACAGAGAAGCCGTGGCCGATCGCACCGGCGAGACGCCATTGGACAACGGAAATCACGTGACCGATGACGACGGCGACAATGCTGCCGACGACAACGGCAACCGGCTGCCGCCGAACGGCCTCACGACGGACGAACCAATGCCGGACGCAGGGGACGGTGTCGTCACAGAGGATGCCGGCGTGGTCGTGGCAGACGACAACGCCAATGACGTCACGCCGATAACTGACGTCCCCACTGACGGCGGAGGTGACGTGGTTCGCGACGCGGGGGACAGGACGAGCCCGGATGTAATTTCGGACGCCCCAAGAGGAGAGAACGACGCACCACGAGACCTCATTGAAGACAACGACATTGCGCCCAACGACATCTTCGTTGACGACGGCCTCGACTTGGACAGCAAGAAAGCAGACAGGAAGAACAGCGGGCACGAGTTGATCGTGCAAGATGCGTAGCGAGTACTGAAAACAGGGTGATGCTATTGGAGGATCTAGCTTCCTGTACACGCGCTATATCGTTGCGGTATTAGACAGTTTTGGCACGGCGCGTACGGGCTATCTCTACAGTATTACCGTAGTACTGGATAGTAAGGGTGGTAGAGACATGAAGTGGTACTGCGTTCATCAACTAGAACGTCAGAGAAACATTGTTGTGATCCTGGGTTGCGCCATTCTTCTGTGCAGAAGAAAAGCTGAAATATGTTCGTAATGGCTATGTTACGGCTTACAGTACGCCAATAGACAAATTGATGGCCCTTACTGCAATAAGCTCCGCGTGCTTTGGTTGCACACACCAGGACAAGAGGCCACCGTTATAGTACTGCGCTTTCAGCTTACGTGTGAGGAACCACGAGCGCCGCAAACGTGAACTTCGACGACGATACTTATACGCTGGGCTAAAACTTTGACCTCAGTACTCACATGCAGCTGTGAATAGCAGCGCTATGACAGCAGGATCTTGTGACGTTGTGTTAAAAAAAACAAAGTCTGCGGACGTTTTGTTGCAATGCAAAACTGTGCTCTTGTCTCTTGGCGCCAAGGTCATCTTCAACCTTCCGTATTGCTGTGTTTTCACCTTTTTTTACCCCGAAACAGACCAAAAACAACGCTATCATGCAAGAATGTTTCTAACTCATTTTGATTGAACAGATTGCCACAAGAGGTCGCCACCGGCGCTGATGCCTTCATCTACGTCTCCTGTAGCACGGTAATAATGTGTAGCAATAGCGCGTGTGCGAGTGGTTAGAACTCTTTGTACGGAGAGAAACCTTATATCGAAGTGTTTTGTACGACTGTTCTTGACTACCGAGCAGCAGAAGGAGCTTCGCTAAAGTGTTGATGCATTTTGAGCATTTTTCTTACATAATTGCTTTGATCGCACTCCAAGTAAAGCTTCAAAAAGACACATGTTGCGGTGCATCGTAAGATTATGTAGCAGCACGGCAGAAATTTATGTATATACACATAGGGGCTACGTTGAGGCCATCTTGACTCTCAATTAGATAATGCAAACGTTCGCAGAGTCGTGTGCGCTTGCTCAGACTTGCGCTTGCTCAGCGCGGATACAAATGTCTGCCCTGAATTCATTGATGTAGCGATGCCGTGAGTTGATTAAACATTGTTCGTTGCTATGTTTATATTAGCTCAGAATGAAAGGGACCATCAATAAGTAACAATATTTCACCTGCTTCAACGAGTGACTTAAAAAAAAAGAAATCATCGCCTGTACACACCGTATGCCTTCTAAAAAACGCAAACAAAGTTGTTCAGCCTCTATAAGCGACAGAGTCATTCGGTGCTTGAAACTGACATATATAGACTGCAAATCAAACTCCGTGCTCCTGAAAAGCTCGAGTGTACCTTATGCCGGTGGACCTGATCTCACCCATACCGTATAATGTATTTCCTTGCGTCCAGCAACACGGGTAACGCAGTATTGTACATAAATGAGAAATGGTGCTGAGGTTAAAAGAGGGTTGCCGGACAATCAGACCATGGATCTGTCGTTGTGTTGGAAAGACTCAGGTTGTGTGTGTGGAGTCCCTAATGCGAGGGAAGCATTGCTGATAAATTCAAAATAAAGCGAAAAAAAAATCAACACCAGAATGTGATGGAGTGACTGATTGCTTCGAAATGTGTATTTGCTACAACTTTTGTCGTGCGGTTTGTTGCTGAATGTTTATTTTTCTTTTGAAGTAAATACAAATACACCGCACTCGTGCCCTCGAGATGGAAGCAGTCGATGTAAAACCACAGTAATCACGATATTTAGTTATGTAGCACAAGTCGCACCTCTTTGTGCCTCGCAAAGCAGCGACGTCTTGAGTTGAACGATAATCCGTTACCGGAAGGTCTCACTTACGATGTGTTCTTAATTGACTAGTTCGTTCCTGTAAAACTGAGGACAAAGTACGTGCAACATTATACCGAAACTCGATTTTCGGGCGAGAGCAGTTAAAGCACGAAACTCGGTCTGCCGGGTGTACCAAAAGCCCTGCTTTAGGCTATGCATTAGGCTTCTCGTTCTTAAATGAGAATTTCGAGGCATCAAGCTCCGCGTAGCACAAATAATACGTTGGCCATTATACGGTTAACGTGGTCCAGTCTGGTGGTTCTTTCAACTTTCTCCTTCTCGTAACCTGGGTACGTCGTTAAACAAGCAAACGAAGCAAGAAGTGATAAAATTTAATTGTAAGGCATATCACACGCTCTTTTCCACTCGCAATCGCATTCGATATTTACATTCACACGGGGCGTATCATAATGTGGGTAATACACGAAACAGCTGCCCATCTGCAGCACAGACAGACGGGGCATATAACTTCGTGACGCGAAAGTAATGAAGCAAGCGCAAGCTTTTTGATCGGTCTCTTCGGTGAAACTTTTTGGCAACACGTCTCTCTTTATTCACACACGAAAGAAACATACACGGAAAGCAAAAAAAAAAAGACAAAAAATAGACAAATACGAAAACCCAAAGAAAACAAAACAAAATAAAAATAAAAAATACCCGCACCGTCATTGCTGTGGAACATTCGCTTTGTACACTTCGAATGATGTCCTCGTTGTTTCCCGCACTGATTTGACTTCCTAAACAGTGTACCAACTCGCTCACGCTGGCAACTTTAATAACTTAACGGCCCGTGTCAGTCGCAACCGCGCAATGATGACGCCAAGTCACCTTGGTTCTTGAACGCTGAAAGTAGAGAGAACAGGTTGAAGTGTATTCAGGGCATGAGAAGCGTTGTATGATTCACAATCCAAAAAGTTTTTTTTTTTTTACTAAATCCAAATAGAGATCAGTAGGAGGCACTCCTGGCCAGCTCAGACCTAGAGGACCAGACCCTCCTGGTCAGAAGAGCCAACAGGATTGCGGAAGCCAGCGGAGCCCTGAAATAGGGGCCTTGACCTTCGATAAACCTCACAGGAGGCCAGCTCAATAACTTATAACTCAATAAAATTTATTCACTCACTCACTAGCAACCATACGTGACATCCTCGGTATGCCTTCATCAAGAACAGCGTCATCTGAGAATGAACACATAAGAGGCTACAAGCATTTTCAAATGCATACTCTGCCTGACGCTGGATACTGCAAAAGTTTACGTAAAAAAGTTTTTGACACACTGAGAGAGAGAGAGAGAGAGAGAAATATCAAGAGAGGAGGGTAGCGAGCTAACAGGGAAATCGTATGGTTGGATACCCCACAGAGCATGACATGTTTACCGCTAAAGAAAGACAGCGATAGATACACGAACATCCTCTATCTCCCGCGGTAAACATGCCATCCAGTAATTACACCAACTAGGGCAAGTTTAAGTTCTCCTAAAGCAAATTTCTGTCCTACGCGGTTGAATCGCGAGCGCGTACGAGTAACTAAAGTGTTTCATCTTTGCGTGATACGTTACCACGATACGTGACAGCAGAGTCTGGCGCTACGTTAGGCACACTGCGCATGTGCTTCTTATATCCCTGACTACGGCGGCAGATTTCCGTGATTGCGTAACAACATGGCAGTGCCCAGATCAGCCCAGAACACCCACTTCGATCAGAATTTGCCGCTACTTGCTCTCCGTGGCGACAGCAAAAATAGATGGTAAGTCAGCCGCCGGTTAGTCAAATCTCACGCTGAGGACAAGGTATTGACGACGTTTCTTCGTTGTATATTGAGATTACTTGTTTGTCTTCGCTGCATCATTAATTCGATTCTACGCTCTAGCGCAGTACGTGATGACTCTATGCTAAAACGTAGCAAACCCGGCCAGTAGTGGAAGGGAAAGAGGAGGTTTGCTTTGGAAATGCTTGGAAGTGCTTTTAACGGCTGACGCCGTAAACTGATGATAGCCTAGGCCTGGAGCTTTGCATCTACGCGGGCCTTATGGCGGGCCGCTGTCAATCAATTCTGGGGTAGATACACACACTAGCAAGCTCGTCCATAGCGGTAAAATACCATAGTCACACACGAAAAACGATAGTGCAAGGAAACCAAGACAGGTAGACACAGGAAAAGCCCAGTACACGAGCTCTGTTGTGTGTACCTGTGTGTACTTGTGCTTTTTTTGCGCTGCCACATTTTTCGCGATGTATGGACTGTTACGAACGTGCTGCGACCTGCTTCCAATGAAGGCTTCTCCCCCGTTGGGCTTCTCCGTTGTACACCCAGCATGTATCCTGAGGAGGTGCTTCCCCACCAAGCACGGGCATATCAGAACACGCAGTCTTCGTGCCCTGCTATCTCCTTTGTCGTTTCTCCTCTCCCAGAGACGTGTTCTAGACGTTTTTTTGGACTTTTCTGAACGTGCAGAATATCCCTTCTCCTCCTTCATATCCTGGCGTCCAGGTAGTTATAAACGGCCGGCGTATCTGAAGTTCGGCGTTCCCTCTCATTATGCAATAAGCGTTCAGTTGTATTTTTACTAATAAAGTTAACGTGTCGGCTAGTTGGTTGAACATCTTGAACTAGGGAACTGCGCGAAAGACGAGGACGCAGATGAGGCACTCACAACAACCACATGTAGCACTGAGAACAAGAAAAGAAGTCTAATAAAATGAAGATGTCGACAAGCTGGTTGAACATCTTGAACTAGGCTACATGAAGTGGTTGTGTGTGCCTCTTCTGCGTCCTCCTCTTTCGCGCTGTTTCCTAGTTCAATATGTATTATTACCTCTTGCCTCGTCCCTGCCAGGATTCTCTTCAGCCCTGCAGACCTTAGGTCCTCAAGCCGCGCTACCCTTGAAGACCACCTGTTCCTCTCGGCACAGAACAAAAAACTCGCTCAGATCAAAGCGTTGCCATGGCGACAGCAACGTTTGGTACCTACCTCAGGCATGGTAGGCGAGCAGGAAGACGGCGTACATGATGAAGACGACGCGGTCGATGCCCTGCGCCACCAGGAACCACTCCTGGCGCGTGATGATGTCTTGCTTGTCGAGGGGCGACGTGGCGTCGGCCAGCTGCTCGTGGTCGGCGGCGCGCGGTGCCGGGAGCGGGCACAGGAACAGCACCCGGCCGGGCACGCCCGACAGCAGGGACACGAGGAAATCGGGCGGCCGGAACACCATCGGGCTCTTGACCATGTTCAGCACCAACACCGAGATGAGCGTCGCCACGGAGATGGCTAGGCACGTGGTACCCAAGTACTGGACTGCGTACGCACACAAAGGGACGACGCCGAGTTGCTTGTATAGCTAATGTTCACTGGTAAAGGAAGTCTTCAATGCATTACAATCGAACCGAAGGCTCAAAGTAGCAATGACGTATAACAGCGTGAATTTGGACAAAGGACGGCGAAAGAGACAGACGTAGACGAGCGCTGTCTCCGTCTCGATCTTTCGCCGTCCTTCGTTTAAGTTCGCGCTGATATATGTCATGGATCAACACCGACTATCCCGGTCACATACCTTACTATCAAAGTAGCAAGTTTCGAGAATGTTTCCTGCTCCGAAACGGCCGAAATGCGAGAGGTCAAACTCTTTAAAATCCGGGACGTTACAGTGACGTTCCGGTGCGGAGGTCGCGCCGAAAAAAGAAGGCAGAAAAAAAGAAGAAATTTGCAGTGGTGATGTAGCGGTAAATTCAAGAGAAATGCGTTAGCATTACCGGAGCACCTTTTCGATGTCCCGGATCCATGATATAAACCGCGTTCACCACAATGCAAAGTGTTGTTTAGGAGCTCACTTGACACGCGTCTTGTCTCTTCGAAGAGTGAAGTGCAACTGAGCAGACCACTGTCAGTTGCACTATATATATATATATATATATATATATATATATATATATACATAAGAGCTGAAATGACATCGCACAGGAGCCACAACACTGCAGGTAAAGAGCCGCGCGAGTAAAATTGCATCACTTTCCGGTTTGAACACTGACATTGTTGCGCATTTTTACTGTTTATCAGTCTGGGAAGATTTAGGATAAAAGGCATGCGCTGTGAATGTTATGTTTCTCACGACATTTCTGTGTGGGCTCGCATTGTAAAAATTCCGAGGAATAATTGAGTCAAGAACACAAGACCTGGTACGAGCAAATTTAGTGATGGAACAGTGTAGCAATAATAACCAGCATTTACGGCATGGATAAGCATATATATATATATATATATATATATATATATATATATATATATATATTTTCGGCCGACGCCGAAAATTTCCTTGGAGTGTCTATACAGTTGCTATCGCAAGAAAGCGTGCAGTTTCCCCGGACGGGCCAATCATTGCCAGCGATAGTAAGGTTTAACGTTTCGCTTCAATTCCTCGGACGGTGTTCTAACCATACGTGGGGGCGACATGTTGGTGCGACCAAGCACGTAAGATAACTCCTGCTGGGAAAACAACCATGAGCCGTTTTTTTGCAGCCAAACATAAACCAACACGCACGTTTTGCGCATGCGCTGTAAGCGGGGCTACAGGACAATGGCGGCGCGAATGCGCCTCGAGCCAACGCCTCCTAGATAGCACACGGCCGGTGCACTTCGATCCGTGACGTCATGCTACGTTGCCCGACTGCCATAGAATCTAATGGGGGACCCTCCCGAGCAAGCCGCGGTGATTCTGACGTCACCGCTTTCGTCACGCTAGTGTTGGCAATAGAAATTTCGGTCCAAGTAGCATGACGTCACAAAGCAGAGTGCATGGGCCTGCTGCTCGAGCGCCCGTATAATTGCGATCTCAGTCATAGAATTTCCTACAATAATTACCAGAGGCAACTCTGGTGCGACGACCGTTCAACCATCATGAAGATGATGGTTTAGTACATGGATTTGTCTTATATTTGTGCTTATGGCTTCAGACGTTCTTGTGGTCTCGTTTATTACCCATCATCTGCCTTCATTGGCCTAAATGTCTAAGCAATCTATACCTTCTTTTTTTTTAAGTGCCGAAGGTGAGAGGACTCTGCGAACACACATAATCGCTGCTAATTGCAGCGATTCCATTTGACCATACGTCCGTGACGTAGTGGTTTCAATATCGGGTCTGTGTGCTAAAGGTCCAGTGTGCGAGTCTTGCCATCGGACAATTTTAATAATGTTAGCTTAACTATGTATAGCGCAGTACATTCTTGAAAATGGTCACTTTGCAAAGTCACGAAGCCGTTTTGAAGCCGGAAGCATGAAGTTTAGGCAAATCCGTGTACTATCCCAACATTCCCATGCTTGCTGCACCACTCTGCTTGCAGCTCCCGTGGATACTAAGTGCCACAGTACCCTCTAGTAATGGTATGGAACTCTATGCAATGCCTCCGAGATTATAGCAGCGTCTGTTGCGACCCCGGAGGCATGACCCGCGCTCTCTCGTCAAGCCATTGGTCGAGCGCACGCCAGCCTCGTCTCGTAATCGTCACTCCCTTCGCAACAGGAAGTAGGGTCGGCAGCGAGCGCCGTCTCTCCGCGACCACCCTGAACTACGGGAACCTCCGCTCCAATGGGAAAACGAGCGACGCGGCAGGCATCTAGTAAAGGAGGCATTGCTCTATGTTGGCAATAGTGCATCGCACATGACAAGTATATATGCATTATGCTCTTGTATTGGTGGAAAATGTCCACGAATGTTCGTAATGCTTCAAGTTAGCGAAGCAGGTACAGCAAATGGAGCCAGTGTTCGAAGTAGCGTCACCTCGTCGCCTATCACGCAACCACCGCAATGATATTGATTACCTTTGCAACTTTTTCCTAGGCACATCTTCGAAATCTTTCGGAACCAAAAACAATTTGAAATAACAAAATATACATCGCTCACGCCACACAGCTTCTAAACTAAAGACTTTGTGACAAAAAGCGGCTGCTTCGTGCTGCCTATCGCCTCAACGGGACTCTGAAACTAGAGATTACCAGAACACTAGGCGCGCTGGAAGGCAGCGCACATGAAGCCATCCGCTAACTAAGCTAGCCCACTTTCCTACTTTACCGGAGTTTTGGATGTGGCGCATCTGCTTGGGTCGGTCTTTCGCCGAGTGAAATGCAGTTTGTGAATGCGTTATCTCCAGGATCGGCCCGCGCTAGTCGGCGCGCTTACCCTGGAGACAGTAAAGTCCCTATATAAGAAAAGTACCGCCATCCTTTGATAAACGCCGCTTCTCTCTCTCCTGTATCTCCGATTGGACGATGATAGCGCGCGCTTTTCATTTCTTTATATTTTCTTTCTTTCCGCCTCCGAGCCATGTTGAAAGTCCTCTGCGCAGCCGCAGTCGCAGGCGGCGGCGGCGGAGCGCGCCCGACCTGAAAGCTTCAACGTGGACTTTCTAGGTGCGCCACCGTCGACTTGGCTTTCGCAAGCAAAAAGTAAAGAAAAAAGCAAGCGCTTTAGGAGAGGAGGCGGCGGAGGAAAGAGTAGATGGCGGTACTTTTCTTATATATATGGATTTTAATTCCAACGCCTCCTAGATAGCAGGCCTGTGCACTCTGCTTTATGACGTCATGCTACTTGAACCGAAATTTCCACTACTGTCAAGCCCGGTGTGTCGACAGCAGTGACGTCAAAATCACCGCGGCGTACTCGGAATCCTCCCCATTAGGTTCTATTGCAGTCGGGCAAGGTAGCGTGACGTCATGGATCGAAATGCACAGGCCTTGGGCTACCTAGGAGGCGTTGGCCAATCCCGCAGACAACATAATACGCAGTCACGTGGGTGACGTGGTGGGGGGGTCTCCGCGTCTTGCCGTCTTCACTGGCAGGCAGGTAATCGTTACGGTGCAAAACGCCGTGCAGGATATAAGTTGCATTACATTTATTTAACCGCTTCTCGAAGGCCTTGCTTCTCAAGTTCTAACATATGTGGGTTCGAGGAGGAGGAGGAGGAGGAGGAGGAGGAGGAGGAGGAGGAGGAGGAGGAGGAGGAATAAACGTTTATTGTAGAACCAGCACTTTATGATGGCCGGGCCTAAGCCTCCCATGAGGGGACATCGAGGGCTTGCCTCGCCGCCGCCTCACGGGCATGCTGGGTCACCCAGGTTTGGTCGTCGAGGGCTGAGCTCCGCAGAGCCTCACGCAATCTCGACCAGAGGGTCGTGGTGTTAATGTGTGTGTACTGTGCTGGGCACTCCCACAACATATGCGGGAGCGTAGCCGGGTGAGTGCCACAGCACCGGCAGTTGGGAGTACTGCAGACTTCAGGGAATATAAGGTGGAGGCGGGCGGGTGAAGGGTACGTATTTGTTTGTAGCAGACGCATGGTGTGGGTTGGATCTGCACTTTTTTTTTTTTTTTTCGCGTGCTAAACAATCTCACCGCAATGTACAACTGTACTGCGGCGAAGCTTACTTAAGCACCTTCGCCGTTATGAAACGCACACGAGACCTTTTCTGTAACTGCAAACTCTCGCCCCGCAAGGTTCGATACTCACCGACGCGTGGCACGTGGACGGAGTCGCCCAGGTCGTGCCTCAGGTTCTGGATGACGAGCAGGATGATGACGATGCTGGCGCAGCCGAGCGTGATCTTCTTGCCGGACGAAGGCGGCAGCCAGAAGATGAACAGTGTGAGGATGGAGACGGCCACGCAGGGAAGCACCACGGTGAAGTGGTAGCCCGGAGCGTTTCGCTTCACGAACAGCGTGAACCGGAGTACGGGGTCGGCGCCCTGCTCTGGGTGCTGGAACTCGGTCGTGTCCATGGACTCGAAGTAGCCGGTCCAGTCGGGATGCGTCTGGTCGAAGTTCTTCTTGGCAAGCTTGCCTGAGGACGCGCAAAGCAATCGTCGGCTTGGGTTAGTCGAGAGTTCTAGCTTTTCCGCGAAATTATTACCGTTTGCGGTTTACCGGGTTACCGTAGAGGCATAAGACAACAACGCTGGCAACGACATCTTGTGGTGCTTTGTATAACGTCAAAGTCTTAAACACTTTATCGTGTTACCGAAGTGTTGTTATCGATTTTTTTAAAATAAATGCGACGTGTTCGCGATTAGGCCGCTACCAATAATATACGCCAGTAGTGAAGTGGAATAAACTTGCAATTGTTACTCGAATATTAGTTCTGTGTTTCGAATTCTCAGGATGACACCCAGTTTCGATATATTCCCGAACTTTGCGGAGAAATGCATTGGCGTTCCAGTTACTTTTCTGCTTCAATGCATAAAACGACGTTTCGCTATGAAAGTAACTGTACCGCCAATGCATTTCTCCGCAAAGCTCGGGAATATCTCAAAACTGATGTCATCCTGAGAATTCTTTCCAAGTGGATTCGCCTTGCGAACTCCAGGGCTAGAATTTGTAAATTGCAACATGGACCATAAGGTAAATAATTAAAAACTGAATTAGTTAATCTTTGGTAATTGGTCGAATATGCATTTCAATTTTTTGTCTGCAAGTAACGTCCGCCTCTTCGAGTGGACGAGCTCATGAACTAGAATTGTGCTAAATGCCACAGGGAACTGTTAAACTGTTTTGAAACTGTTCGCAGAAACACCCTGTATATGATAAGCGCGGATATGATCTTGTACACGCCATTTTTGCTGTTTATTTTGACGCACTGGCTAACACGATCGCTACTGGCCGTTTTTCTAAAGCAGTGCCTCAGGTCCGACCTAAAATGGAGCAATGACATATATGGCACAGCTTGTAGCGGCGCCATCTGACGACGGGGAACAATGCTGCTTCGCAAATACGACGGCCTTCGCGTTGGGCAGCGCGGTGAACCGATCTCGGAGGCCACACCCACAGCAATGATAAGGCGACTCTACATAAAATAAATAAATAAATAGGTGAGCTAGTTCCCACATGTTTGAAAGCACACGACGCTAACACGACGGGACCCAGAACGAGACGACGCAGAACGCTGCGCTTACTACCATACGGAGACTTCATCGCCTAGAAGGGGGTTTATGATCATTAAAGGGGCATGAAACGAAATACAAAAAGAAACAGAACAGAAAACCAGGTACACAGGTCAGAGAGAGAGAAGAGAGTCACAAGGGAAAGGCGGGGCGGTTAATCAGGCTGAGCTCGGTAGGCTGCCCTACACTGGGGAAGGGGGAAAAGGGGATTGAAAGAGTAGAAGGAAGAGAGAAGTATATATTATGCTTATGATAACACGTGTCTGACACTAACTCTCCTCACTTTCTTTTTAATGCCTTTGAATGCTTTTTAACGTGCCGTTTGAGGCTCTCACAGGATATTTCATGCCTCAAAACCTTCCCGGGTAACCTTTCAGTGGTATTCAGCGCAATGTCCTGTGGCTTCTAGTTCGGTGTCACGTGTTAGCGCTGCTTTACTGCAAACGATGACAAAGAAAAACGTCATCGCAATAATGAATGGGGCACGCTCTTTCGAACAACCTCGACGCGACACCCGCGCAAAAAAGTGCACGCACCGATGAGCTTGACCTTGTAGCCGTGCGCCCAGGAGGAGACGTTCATGGCGCACCGGTGCTCGTCGTACGGGTAGTCGCGCAGGTCCATCGTGCAGCGCATGCCGAACGTCACCAGCGGGCACCAGATGACGTTGCCGTGGTGGTCGGTCTTGACGGCCGAGAAGAGGCGCACGCCGTACACGCCGTAGCTCTCGTGCACCGACAGCGTCGGGGTCCAAACCTCGCTGTCAGCCGAACTGTCACCTCGCGCATGTCGTCGTACTCGCTCGGGTTCCACGACAGCCCTTCGTCGATCCAGTGCTGACCCAGGACGCGTGGCAAAAGAACAACAGATGATACGCGAACGCCGGGACGAAATAAGAGCAGAACGATGCCCGCGAACACTACGAGACTGTTTTGCAAGTTTACACGTCAGACTGTGAGGAATGTGGGATTATTCTCGCTCTTCTTTTTAATTGCTATTTAATGTCCCGCGTTTGTCTGCGAACTCCTAAATAGCTTAACTGTTTCTGTTCCCCAATCATCGTCCTTAATTCATTTAATAATGTAACGTTGTAGAGAAGCTTACGACAAATTGTAGCTGTTGCCAGCATTTCCAATCCGCAATGAATGAATGAATGAATGAATGAATGAATGAATGAATGAATGAATGAATGAATGAATGAATGAATCAATCAATCAATCAATCAATCAATCAATCAATCAATAAGGGTGGAAAAGTGTGGCAAAGTGATGACTGACCATCTCCTCGAAAAGGCCAGCCGTGGACGTACCGAAACAAAAACGTTCAATATAGACAACGACAAAAATTGACAGTCACTTAAGTATCCTTACGTAATTTGAATGCGAAAGCATAATGACTTCTCTAAGTTATCACCTTAAATTAAAACTCTAACTTAATCCACCATGCTCTAATTTGTACCGACCTTAACTCACCGTAATCCACCTTAATCCACTTTATTCCACAGTAATCTCCTTTAATCCACGTTAGCCCACCTTATTCCACCACAATCCACTAACATCCACTTCAATACACCTTGGTTAACTTCAAAACACATTACACCACTTTAATCCAGCTTAATAAAATTTTGGGAGTGGGCAATTGGAGTGTACTATAGAACTCGCCGAAATTACCACACCTACTGGCAGCGCCGCTACGCGCGGCGCTATATATAGACCGGCCACCGGTGCGATCTGGCTCTGTGACCACGTGACTTTTTGTCACATCTCCAGCCAAGCCACCGGATTTTCCACCTTCAAGAGCCATACAATACTTTCGCAATAATAAGGCACACTCGCAGTCGTTGCGTTTCTCTCCGGTTATTTCGTGTTCGTTCGTGTGTCCTCGTTGGCTTTCTGAACATGTGCAGTCAGATTTGGGCCATATTAGGGAGTTTTAGAAATAGGGGACACAATGATAGGCGACGTTATTGGGCAAACGTAACTATAAACAGAGTGCAGAAATATTACAATGGAATCCAAGTGCAGTTTTGGTTTCTGCGCGTATATGTGGCACTGCTACTATTTCTGAGTACGCTGAACTGATCGGGTACACTATTTCTAATACTCACTATAGCTCGAAGTGATGTGTTTGTAACGTACGCTGTGTATGATGGGAGACTTTCACGTGTCGAAGGTGTTTTGTGAGCACCGCCCATATTTAAGCTGTGGTGCACGCTTTTGTCAAGCGAAAACAGGCCACGAGCAGCGTTGCCTTGTTCTGCGAGGACTACTTGATGTTTCGGACAGTCACCTCTTCATAGATTTGTCTTCTCAGGTAAACATCAACGACTGCAACTACAAGAAAACGGTGAATAAGTTTGGAATGGTAGGATTATCATTACATAATCATGGCTAAAAAATGGTTGTGTGTTAGCGGAGGCAACGAAAACTTCCTTTTTCAATTTCCACGCCCTAGCTACACCGATTAAATCAATTTGACGTCTGTGATCTCACGGTAATTTCGTGCACTTAGGACTTCTTGTCAGGAAGTGTCTGCAGAAGTTTCTAGGCTGACTCTATGCTTGTTTTACAAGGCAATATAGTGCCTCTTTCATTCGTCAGAACTTTTTAGTCCAGAGTAGACGCTCTAAAAAATGCATCATGTCACGCAAAGCCAGCGTAGGAATTTTGCGATGTCATCGCTACTCATTTGGCGCCTTGAGCCTTTTTTACGTCGATCTATTTACAACTTTTGAAATCTGGTCTACCTTTCTAGCTTTACTAAAACTTATCTTTAGTTACCATGTAACGGAACCACCAACTCGACCTAACTATAGGTCAATCTTTCGTTCTCGGAGTAAACATTTCACCAAAGTCCTGTGGTAGATGATTTAATTAAGATCATTTTACATGGTTTCGCTTCGTATACTGTTATCAGGTGTTAGATTGTTTCATACAAAAAAGTACAGCATATTGTTGCTTTAAAGCTGGTTTTTATGTGTGTGAAAGTAGAGCATGTTAATTAAGTATTGCATTCAAATTGACTTACCATGCAGACGAATGCTGAAAGCGACATGTAGTCCCAATCAGGCATCTGGGAATAGTAAGTAATGTTCTCATCAAGGAAAGTTGGTATCAAGCAAATACTGGAGGAATGAAAGCAAAGTACGCTCAACTTTTAGATGTAACTTCAGCTAGAGTGACCCAAGAACAGTTTTCCTCTTTGGGCACATACATATGAAATACACGGTTGCTTTCTCAATGGAGAAGCTTAACCAATTTCTATGTAATTAGCTACAGTTCGGAATAAAATAAGAAGAAATTGATTATCGTAATAGTTGAAATAAACAACTAAAATTTAGAAGTATTTGTGCTCTGCTAGTTACTCAAAGCTGGGACCTTTGTGGGGAACATAGGCCTTCATTTACTTTGAAATTTATGAAAACGCCACCACCGACTGTTCCTTTTGGGTACTCACCATGTACCTCAGCTGCTTGGCATAGACTGTGAAGTTGACTATTGTGTCGGACGAATGACTGTTGAGTGGCTGGTAGTTTTTGTCGTATTTTGCTGAATCAGTCAAGTTTTGGCGAAGCTTCTTCACCACCTGCTGGTCGACTTCTTTCGCCTCTGAAACATATTTAAATTGTAATTTGCATTGCTTAATAGTGTTCTCATTACAAAAGGAGCAAGGCTTACACACACGAAAAAAAAAAAATTAATGTTTGTTTTCAGTTACTCAAATCATCTTCTTCTTCTTTCTGGGGTTTTACGTGCCAAAACCAGTTCTGATTATGAGGCACGCCGTAGTGGAGGGCTCCGGATTATTTTGACCACCTGGGGTTCTTAACGTGCACTACAACGCAAAGCACACGGGCGTTTTGCATTTCGCCTCCATCGAAATGCGGCCGCCGGGGCCGGGATTCGATCCCGCGCCCTCGTGCTCAGCAGCGCAACGCCTTAGCTGACTGAGCTACCCCGGCGGGTAGTTACTCAAATCAAACTAATGGGTTCATACCTCTTCAATACTTTACCGTCTCCCTTTTTTATGGATTTATGTTGTGTTAGTATTCTTTCAAGTGTATCAAACATCTCAAGTCAGGAGGAATTGCATGTAATGGGACGGATAAAACGAACATTTAGAGTCCAGTACTCCCCCACCGTCGATTAGGATAACGAATGTTTTTCCGTCCTACACTACTCGACTTCTTGAGACGCTATAACTTCTCGAAAGTGAATAACTCCCACTTAAAACACGTTCTAACAGCCTTCCTAAAAGTCAAAGACCTATGTGGATGTTCAGCCGATATTGTAGACAGTTAATCTGTCCACGACTTCTGCATCAACGGTTGTGCCTGCTCATCTTTCTCATTTTGATTTCTCATGTTTCTTCAGCAGTTGCGAAACCATGAACTCTTGTTTTTACCTGCAGTGTTGTAAGACAGTCGCATTTTCTTTCGTTCACGCCACGTTACTCGGTGCAGAAGGACGCGAGACCCGACGTTGTGTAAAGGCTCTCACTCGGACTTAAAATTCCCAGACACCCCTGACACTGTGAATACTCTAAATCAATTACTGTGAAGAGCACTTATAAGGTACCCGAACTCTTCGATGCGTTTGAAGACTTCCACATGAACTTGAGAACTACCCTGCAGTCTTGAAAGGATTTGAGAGAACTGCAGATGAGACTAAATAACTACTGTAATTTCCTTGAAATTGTTACGAGGCTCTCCGAATTCTGGAGAAACATGCAGCTTCTACGAAGCCGCCGACGGGTGCCCTCTGCAGCGCCATCTATTGGTAGGCGCGGCATGCAAGGCACGCCCACTTATCGAGCCCTCCGAAAGGTGGCTTCTATTCAGTCCGTAGTTACTCCGGGCACAATATTATTGCGCATTTGCCTGTGAAGCTCGTATGCAGCACGCGCAGCCCAACGTGAACCTCGGTGGAGGAACCGCATCTCAATCAACTGTGTTGTAGTACAGTGCACGAGATGACGAGTGCTCAATGTCAGTGCCTAATGCAAGTATCATTTGTCGGTCGGCGCAAAGTGGTAATGACTCACTGGCGGATTAAAAACGCGTAATCTTTGCGTCGATCCTATACCAATACCGGCTGAGATGTCATTTTGTTTTTACGTTGCGTTGTAGCACGCTTTAATCGAAACGCGACGAACAAACTAACCAACGTACCAATTAACAGACACGGTCGACCAATTTTTTTTAGCTCATAACTACTGTCTATGATATGAGTCAAGCATATACTGGTGCAACCTAATAATAGCAAACTTAGTCTAGTTCAAGGCTGAAAGTACTGAACATGTAGGACAACACATGATTGAACTCTAATCTCTGCTAGCAAGTCCTAGCCGTAGCAGTACAAGCAAAGATAAACCACGTGGATCACGTACCTAAACTGGGGATGGCCATGAAAACGCACAAGACGATCAGAAAGATGGCGAAGGGGAACACTAAGAAGCGTGTCGTTGCCATGACTGGACCGATGATGGCAGTGAGCAGAAGTGGACGATGCCCGCACTGCTGGCTTACTGAGCCCGATCCCCGACGATCGGCGAATGATGGCTCTGTTGTTTCTCCGGGGGGCTGTTGTGCATTCCACCTCCCTTCGCGCGCAGAACGACGACGCCACCGCAGAGTGGGCGTCTCTCACTTGGGCAGCGAGATCGCCACCTTGAGTTTTCTCTCCCCACTGCTCACTGTAGTGATGGAAACCGGCTGACACAGCGTGGCTCGGTATAGAAGCGTACAATCGACAAGCAAACTAATCTTGGGATCGTCCCGCGTATAGCATTTCACACTTTCCCCTGCAGTTGGCCGTGACTCGAAGTCTCGGGCCAAGCAGGGGTGACCCTTTGCGTGGCGCACTACAGAAGGTTCTTTCTTTTTTTTTGAGGGAGATGAACGCTTGAAAATGTGTGTCAGACGAACGTGTCTGACCTTCCACACTGTTGTACTAAGTCCACGTGGAGCGAAGAAGAGTCAGCCTGGAGACTATTTTGTCTGCAGCCAGCGATTCGGCAAAAGGACTTGGCTTCGCTAGGGCATTTCGTGACAAAGTTTATGTCAACTGCTTTCCTTAGTTTATATATTTCTTCAGTAGGACTTATCTCCGTCCGGCAACAACTGCTTTCCTCAGCAGAGTTTATTACCTTGCTTCTGTTAGGACAATAACTTTTTTTCATTCCTGCTAAAAACAGATCAGTTGTCTTTACGAAGTCATATCCTCTTGCTGAAACATCAGATCAACGCTAAAGTAACTAGATTGAGGCTTCCACTGTCCACCTTTTGCTGATCAATTATTCTGCGTGATCGCTTTGCCTTGTTTACAGAAAAGTGAGGCACTTGAACTGCGAGTGAGAAAGTGACACAGTTTCCGGAAGGTCACTGGTAGGAAACCCGCTGCCACCGGTTACTAGCTGGCTAAAGGAAGGGCACATGCACACCCGAGCTAAACACTCCGCTTCCTTCAGAGGTGAACAGCTTGCGCAA